>NC_141028.1:8770000-9070000 GCF_052040795.2 Danio rerio
AAAAAACAAAAATTAAGTTGATAAGCAGAAAAAAGAAATTAATACCAAAAAATTAAAAGTGAATTTTGATGGGTTTTTTGTGCAGTGTATAAAAAAAATAAATAAATTACCACTCACTAGTAACATACACTCACCGGCCACTTTATAAGCTACACCTATCCAACTGCTCTTTAACGCGAATTTCTAATCAGCCAATCACATGGGAGCAATCAATACATTTGGGCATGTAGACATGATCATGACGATCTGTTGCAGTTCAAACTGAGCATCAGAATAGGGTAGAACCTTGAGGCGGATGGGCTACAGCAGCAGAAGACCACGCCAGGTGGCACTCCTGTCAGCTAACAACAGGAAACTGAGGCTACAATTCACACAGGCTCACCAAAACTGGACAATAGAAGATTGGGAAAATGTTGTCTGGTTTGATGAGTCTCAATTTCTGCTGCAACATTCAGATGGTCGGGTCAGAATTTGGCATCAACTACATGAAAGCATGGATCCATTCTGCCTTTTATCGACGGTTCAGGCTGGTGGTGGTGGTGTAATGGTGTGGAGGATATTTTCTTGGCACACTTTGGGCTCATTAGTACCAATTGAGCTTCATGTCAACGCTACAGCCTATCTGAGTATTGTTGCTGACCATGTCCATCCCTTTATGATCGCAGTGTACCCATCTGCTGATGGCTACCTCCAGCAGGATAACGCACCATGTCATAAAGTGCAAATCATCTCAGACTGGTTTCTTGAACATGACAATGAGTTTAAGGCAGTTCTTCTGAAGGCTAAAGCGGGTCAAACTCGGTACTAGTAAGGTGTACCTAATAAAGTGGCCGGTGAGTGTAAGTGCAATTACCTAACTTTAATTAATTTAACCTGCAGTCCAAAAGAGCAGAATCAGGGCAGAATTAAGTGGATTTTAATCTAAAAAATCTGCTGTTTAGGTAAAGTAAAATTTTGTTTTCACTTTGAACTAAGATTAATATACTTATCCTATTGGCAGACTATTTAGCTTATTTTAAGGAAAAACTCTTTCTTGTCCAGAAATTCCTTCTTGATTTAGAAATTTGTTGATTTTTAGAAACAAGACAAAAACTCTAAATAGCAAAAATAGCATATTTTTTTGCAGTGAACACACTGAAAAAAATTATTCATTGGATTTACAAAATTTTTTAAGGTTTAGTGGTTGCAAACAATTTATAAATGTGGAATTGAAATACATTCTTTCATTAATTTTCCTTCAGCACAGTCTCTGATATATCAGAGGTCTCCACAGTGGAATAAACCGCCAACAATTCCCGAAACTGCGACCTTCTTGTTGTGAGGCGATAGTGCTAACCACTGAGCGACCGTGCCGCCTAAACAAACAAATTATTTTAGTAATGTTTAGCTTATTTATTTTATTTATTTATTTATTTTTTGCTTAAATTCAGCCTATATAAATTATTTGCAACCACTTACCTTTTAATCTAAAAATTGAGTAAATCCTTTTATTTTTTTTGCAGTGAACACCTCTGAACCTTTGCTCTTTCCACAGGTTTCCTCTTTTTAATGCCGTATTTGAGATCTGTTATGAAGGTCGTCCTGTTACTGAGTTCATCCACTGCTTGCAGAACCATCCAGAACATCAGTGACAGAAGGACAGAGCTGTTCTGTACTTGCATACTTCTCAAATAACTCAATTAACCAGCAAGACGGTGAGTGTGTGTGTTTCAATGAGTGACCAAAGTCGCTTTCATTGAGTCCACTGACAGGTTTTGTCGTTTTTAATGAGTCCGTCCTGCACCCGTGTGCTCTCAGACACTTTATTTCTGCAGAAAACCCCTCAAATGTCAGTCTGAGAGCTCATCTTTAAGTGCCTCTGAAGCTGTTAGCAGTGAAACGGCACTGAATGTTCTCAATATAATGTGAAATAAATCATTGTATCTGTGAGCTCTCGCTGTCTGCTTCTTTCAAACAGTCGTTTTGCAAATAAACTGCTTTTTGAAGAGCTAGACATGACGGATTAAATGATTTACAGTGGGTCCACAAATAATTGGATGGAATTTAAGACGTTTAAATATTGAAAGTGATATGTTTATTTATTATGACCGAGTTTTGCTAATAACCCAGCAGGCACACAAAACCATAAAACATTGAAATTAGGTTAGATTTTAAACATTTTAAACCAATGTCATGTTGACGTCAAATACTAACATTTATTCGTCAGGTATGACAACCAAAATCCAACATCTGATAGACGTCATAGTGGTAACGTTCACTCAACGTCAAGCTGTAACCTCATTAGACATTGATATTTGGGTATTTTTAGGTTTAGGTTTGAAAGTAACCAAAATGCAACGTTTGTTCAATGTTAGACAAGCCTGATGTTGGGTTTTGACGTCAACCCGATTTTCATTTCCAAACAAAATGCAACGTTCCCCGACGTTTCGGTACGTTAATCTGACGTCATGTTGATGTTCTGTGCCTGCTGGGAATACACAATCAGAAATAATCTACTTTTTAATATTAAAGGGATAATTCACTTAAAAATTTAAATTCTGTCACCATTTACTAACTTTACTCGTCACAAAGCTTTTTTTTCTGTTGAACACAAAAGAAGATATTTTGAAATATGTTGAAACCTGTACTGTAAAAAAAAAAAAAAGCTTCCATTTTTTTGTTTTGTTTCTGGTCCATATATCTAAAAACTCTTAAATCTAGAATTATTTTAGATACTGTCTTCTTTTAAAAAATAATTTGTTGCTTGTTTTAAAGTACACATGAACCGGAAGCTGCGATCGTTATTCCTTTTCGTAATGTGAAGCAGTTCCAGAGAAACAGAATTTTAAATGAGCAAACAGTGGGCGTGGCTTGTTTTGTCTACGGGCTGATTGGATGTAGTGAAGTAGGCATTTCATTCAGAACAGACTTCTCCTGCTCACCATTTCTTTTTTGTTGTCAAAACTGACAGTTGGAGCGGCGTTAGCCATGCCCATTACCTCAAAATCATGTAGTCTGATAAATTAACTGAAAACAAACAGGAAGTTCATTTTCAGATATCTTTTAAAGATCAGAAGGGCAAGCCATTTTCTTAATGACATGCACAGATGAATTGTTTACCACAAAACTAGCAATGTGAGCAACAGAATCATATGGTTAGTTTTGATTTCATGTGGACTTTAAGGAAAAACTTAATTTTGACATTAATTCTTAATATAAGACTAAATGTTTTGCTTGTCTAGAAAATGCTTCTTAATTTAGAAATTGTTTGATATTTGGACTAGAAACGAGTCTAAAAAATCTAAATTAGAAAAGCTTTTTTTTTTTTTTGCAGCGTAAGCATTGACTTCCATGCTATTTGTTTTTCATAATATGGACGTTAGTGTTTACAGGTTTCCACGATTACACAACTTTTTTTTTTTTAAAAAGAAGCCACTTGAATGCGAGTAAATGGTCAGTAAATGTATTTATTTGAGTAAACTATCCCTTTAATTTAATCCATAATCTATGATAAAAATCTGTTATTATAGATTATGGATGAGCTTCACACTAATAATACACAACCAGAAATAATCTACTTTTTAATATTAAAGGGACAGTTCACTCAAAAATGAAAAATCTGTCATCTTTTACTAACTTTTTACTCGTCACAAAGCTTTTTTCTGTTCAACACAAAAGACGATATTTTGAAAAAGACCTGTATACTTTTATTAGATTTATTTTTGTCCTGTTTCTGGTCCAAATATCTAAAAATTGTTAAATCAAGAATTATTTTCTAGATACTGTCCTGTTTTTAAAAATAACATGTCAAATATGTTGCTTGTTTTAAGGAAAAACTCACTTAATTTTGTCATATTATTGCTTTATTTAAGAACTGTTTGATATTTTGTTTGACTAGAAACGAGACTAAAAAATTTAAGTAAGAAAAGCTTTTTAATATTAAAGAGATAGTTTACCCAAAAAATGTAATTCTCTCATCATTTACTCACTTTCTACTTGTCACAAAGCTTTTTTTTTCTGTTGAACACAAAATAAGATGTAACCTGTAACCATTGACCTCTATGGTATTCGTTTTTTTCCTAGTATGGAAGTAGGTGGTTACAGGTTCCCACCGTAACACAAGTTAAAAAAAAAATATTTGTTTGTGTTCCACAGAAAAAAGAAACTTGTAAATGTATTTATTTGGGTAAAATATCTCTTTAATTTAGAGCAGCATTATGTAATTAATAATCTGTCATCATAGATTTTGCTCATAATACACAATTAGAAATAATCTACTATTTAATATTAAAGGGACAGTTCCCCAAAAAGGAAAATTCTGTCATCATTTACATCATTACTTTGTACTAACCTTTACTAATGTACTCCCATTTCCAAACCTTTTTTTCTGTTAAACACAAAATAAGATAGGAAATACTTTTTTTTTGCCCTGTTTATAATCCAAATATCTAAAAACTCTTAAATCTAGAATTATTTTCTAGATCCTGTCGTGTTTTTTAAAAATAATATGCCAAATATGTTGCTTGTTTAGCAAAAGCTCGGTTAATTTTGACATTACTTTTTAAAACAAGATTAAATGTTTTTCTTGTCTAGAAAATGCTTCTTAATTTAGGAATTGTTCGATATTTGGACTAGAAATGAGGCTAAATAAGTCTAAATAAGAAAAGCATTTTAATATTAAAGGGATAGTTCACCCAAAAATATAGATTCTTTCATCATTTCCTCCCTACTTGTCACAAACCGAACACAAAGACGACTCCTAATATGGAAGTTGGTTGATACAGCTCCCTATGGTTACACAAGTTTTTAAAAATATCTTCGTTTGTGTTTGTAGAATTATTTAATTAAGAATGATGATCATCTATTGTTTTTTAATTATGAAACCTGCCAATGTATTTGTTTATTTTTGATTGTAATGGCTGTTTGTGCGATATTTCCTTTATATAAATAATGTATAATATTTAGTTACAGTGGCATTCATACTTTTTGGAAAACCTTTTAAATGCCCACTAGATGGGAGTAACTTTTTAGTGCTTGGAAGTACCACTGGAAAGATGCATCTATTTTAATTTATTGTGAATATTCAGATGTTCAAACCTGAGATGCGTTTCTCTAGTAAATGATATTTGGGCATGTTTCCATCAACTCAAAAACATCCTCACTGAAGTCATTATACTTCAAACTGGAAAAGATATACAAAAAAAAATGTAAGCACTTAAAGCACATGAAACTGAAATGTGGAAATATAACTAAAAGAAAATGTAGAAATATAAATTACCTACAAAATATATGTAGAATATATGCCATATCTTACAAACAACATGTAAAAACAAAGATGTGTTTTAAATGTTTGGTTTAAACTTTAAGATAAATTATATAGTCAAGCCTAAAACTATTGATTCCCCTGGTAAATTCTGACTTAAAGTTTTTGTTCAAATGATTTTTTTTTCACAATTTCTTTCACAATGATGTCTCTTGTACGATGTTTTTTGTTTTGGGAGAAGTCAGTCATTTCTGATAAAAAAAAAAAAGAATCTTGCTGTTTCAATAAATAAAAGTAACTTTTATTGTGCTACTTTTTTTTTTAAGTAATTAAGTCAGAAATTGCCAGGGGTATGAATAATTTCGGCCTTGACTGTATATATAAATGTACTGTAGTGATGGGTTGATCATGAACGATTTGTTCATTTTGAATAAATCTTCAATATAACTCAGGAACTACGAGTCCTCTCAGGGAGTGATTCGTTCATCCGCACGTGCGCACATTTGTTCAGGTATCGTTAATTTCAAGTCTTCATCACATTGGCAGAAGCCAATCATATGCATTTAGAGCCGGAAAAAGAATTGATCCGCTCACCTCTCGAGTCCTATATCGGGTCTGAGTCACTCGTTCATCACGAGCCAATCATACGCGTTTAGAGCTGGAAAAAGAATTGATCCGCTCACCTCTCGAGTCCTCTATCGGGTCTGAGTCACTCGTTCATCACGAGCCAATCATACGCGTTTAGAGCTGGAAAAAGAATTGATTCACTCACCTCTCGAGTCCTCTATCGGGTCTGAGTCACTCGTTCATCACGAGCCAATCGGATGCATATAGAGCCGGAAAAAGAATTGAACCGTTTATCTCTCGAGTTCTCTATTGCGTCTGAGTCACTCGTTTATCATGAACTAATCATATGCATTTAGAGCCGGAAAAAGAATTGATCCGCTCACCTCTCGAGTCCTCTATCGGGTCTGAGTCACTCGTTCATCACGAGCCAATCATACGCGTTTAGAGCTGGAAAAAGAATTGATCCGCTCACCTCTCGAGTCTTCTATCGGGTCTGAGTCACTCGTTCATCACGAGCCAATCATACGCGTTTAGAGCTGGAAAAAGAATTGATCCGCTCACCTCTCGAGTCCTCTATCGGGTCTGAGTCACTCGTTCATCACGAGCCAATCATACGCGTTTAGAGCCGGAAAAAGAATTGAACCGTTTATCTCTCGAGTCCTCTATCGAGTCTAAGTCATTCGTTCCTCACGGGCCAATCATATGCATTTAGAGCCGGAAAAAGAATTGATCCATTCATCTCTCGAGTCCTCTATCGGGTCTGAGTTACTCGTTCCTTACGGGCCAATCATACACGTTTAGAGCCGGAAACAGAATTGATCCGTTCATCTCTCAAGTCCTCGGGTTTGAGTCATTCTCTCACGTGATGAACAAACGATCATGGCTCCTATCAGCTTAGACTGTGCATTGATTAAGTTTATGTGACTGTCAGTGTAACGTGAATGAACCCCTGACATTTAAAGACATGAAGAGGTGAGCTGAGCAAAGAGACAACAATACCTTCATAGAGAAAAGAGCAGGTAAACATTGAATTATTATTTTCTCCTTCTTATATTCTATTTATGATTTATTTGTCGTGCAATCAACCTTTTGGGCTAGTTGTAGATGTGTTTAGAAGCAATTTGTAACATTTTAATAATATTTTGGCAAATTGAACCAAATGAACGAAATGACTCAAAAAGATTTGTTCATCTTGATGAACGAGACTCAAAGATCCGAGTCAGTAAAATGATCCGAACTTCCCATCACTAATGTACTGCAAAACATTAATTTAAAGGTCCCATGAAATTAAAATAAAGTTTTCTAGATATTAGCAGAGATGTATAGTAACGAAGTAGAACTACTTCACTACCATACTTAAGCACTAAAAGGCTGTATCTGTACTCTACTGGAGTATTGTTTTTATCTCCTATTTCCACGTTTACTTCGGTACATATTTTCGATGAGTTTAATACTTTAACTCCGATAGATTTTTTTATGTGCTGCATCGTTACTCGTTATTAGGGGTGTCAAAACGATTGATATCGGTTCAGTAATAGATCATAACCGGTTATTGCATACTGATGTCATTTATATTATATGCACGATGTCGCAATACTATGGAGGAGGAGGCGAGGGCAAGTAAATAACGCTCTTACTACAGTGAAGCTCTGCACATGAGCCGATATTTCACTACTACGGAGAAATGCTGTAAAACTCCATCTTTACCCCTCCCTCTCCCTTTGGACATTTGACCCGCTGGCCTGTTCCTGAGGTAACTTTTCCTCTCCTCTCGGCCGTTAAAGTGATAAATGTGGATCCAGACACAAGCATGCCTAAGGTCCTGAGGTAAACAGCGCTTTCATTTCTAAAGCCGATCGCAATCCTTTCTGTTAAGCAGGTGAAGATCATAACCTATCATAGGGGTGTAAGACCTAGCCTGACAGCGCTCAAAAAGCAAGCGGGATAATATATACATCCGTTTATTTGCTATAAATGCTCATGCTGTCTTCTGTGCATGTATTGCAGTTTTGTTTAAAACATTCAGAAAGAGTGTTTTCTTTGAGCAGGTCAAATTAAGGGTACTGTTCATATATCTTACTCCAGTATTAAAGAAATAAATTGTATTACAAATAATATATAAATATGAATACATCTTTAGAATTATGAATGGAAAGCATCGTCATTCGTCAATGCACCGAGATATCGAATTGAACCGAATCGATGGCATGATAATCGTAACCGAACCATAAGACCAGTGTAGATTTACACCCCTACTCGTTACAATTATAGACCTTTTTCTTGGCTACTGCATGGAGGGTGCCATAGTGACCAGCGTCTTCCGGTAGAATGTTTAGAACTTACGTCTACAGCGTTTACTAAAATTTGTAAAATTGGGTAATTTGTGATCCGAAAATGGGTTTCAAGAGCATTTTGATTGGATTACAGAGTTTTTTTGTAACACACAACTTTAAAAGGTGTGTGTTAAGCTGTTATAATCTGTCAGATCTGTGGTTCAAGCTCGAGAGAAGAACGTAAGCCGTGTTTCTTTTCGTTCTGCCTAAATCCCATGCCCCCATAAAAGATATTTAAAATAAACAAAACAATATGAGGTCTTTTGACAGCTTTTTTTTAAATAACTACATTACACAACACTTGTACTTTTACTTTCAGTTCTTGAGTAGTAAGTTTTGAAATGAACTACCTGCAATACTTAAGTACAAAAAATGTTGAATACTTTAGTATTTCCACTTAAGTATGGTGCCTAAAGAGCACTTTAACTTCTACTCAAGTCACTTTATTGATAGAGTACTTGTACTTTTACTTAAGTCTGGGTCTGCAGTACTTTATACATCTCCAGATGTTAATATCAGTATTTTTAGTTTTTAAGATAAGCTAGCGCGCTCCAAAACAGTAACAAAATTAGGATAAAAGGATCAACGGTTTAATTCACGTTACAACATACTTAAATTTCTCATCAAATCATAGCCAATCAAATGCTCTCTAGTATCTGACGTGCCCCACCCCCATCAAGATGCTTCTCATTTGCTTTTCATTTGTTGCACTTGAGCTCAACCACTCTCACTGTCAGAGCTGTGATAAAACAAAACATTGTTGGCTGTTTTTTTTTTTTTTTAAAGGGGAAGAGCTACACTGTGTCCCACCCTCTCTTTGTGTTTTAGTTGAGATAACGTCTAACATCGAATAAAAATGCCGAATTCAAAACACTTCATGGGGCCTTTTATAGGATTTAAACATTTTGCATTAATACAAAATGTATCTTTTAAAATACAAATTCAAAAATATATTTTTAAATTATGCAAATATTGTTTTTTTACAGTAATTGGTAATATGTTTGCCTTTTTAAATGTATTTAGTAAGTGCATGCTCATTTGCAAACTTACTTGAGTTCTGTCATTTGAGGATGGTCCAGCATTAATTTCACCAGTCGAGGCACAGATGAGTCTGTCATTTTGTTGTTCTTCAGGATCAGCGTTGATAAATAACTGCTAGCAGCAACAGATTCACATAACTCCTCAACACATGCGTCTGTCAGCGACAACATCTCCAGACTGCAGAAACAAGACGAGACGTAGAAAACACTCTTTCATCTGTGTCATTTTTACTAACACTTGCACCAGACACTTTCTTATGATCAGTTAAAAATCAATAACAAAAATTGTGCATTTATAAAGTGAGCTTCACACAAGTGAGTGGGCTTGACAAACCACCTGTAGAAAGTGCACTCTGAGCACTAACAGTTCCTTTGTATAATTAGCACTTGTGTGTTTTGCCTCTTTTTGTTGAATCGCTGCATACCTCCTCAGTTGTACAGTGCATCCGGAAAGAATTCATAGCGCTTCACTTTTTCCACATTTTTTATGTTTCAGCCTTATTCATTGGAATAAATCATTATTCATTATTCATAATTATTATTCATTATTCATTGGAATAAATTCATTTATTTTCTCAAAAATCTACACACAATACCCCTTAATGACAATGTGAAAAAATAGTTTTTTTAATTGTTGCAAATTTATTAAAAATAAAGCTGAAAAATCACATGTACAGAAGTATTGACAGCCTTTGCCGTGAAGCTCTAAATTGAGCTCAGCTACATTCTGTTTCATTCTTAAGATGTTTCAGAAGCTTAACTGGAGTTCACCTGTGGTCAATTCAGTTGATTGGACATGATTTAAAAAGGCATACACCTGTCTATATAAGGTCCCAGGGTTGACAGTGCATGTCAAAGCACAAACCAAGCATGAAGACAAAGGAATTGTCTGTAGACCTCTGAGACAGGATTGTCATGAGGCACAAGGCTGGGGAAGGTTACAGAAAAATTTCTGCTGCTCTGACAGTTCAGATGATCACAGTGGCCTCCATCATCCGTAAGTGGAAGATGTTTGAAACCACCAGGACTCTTCCTAGAGCTGGCCGGCCATCTCAGCTGAGTGATCGGGGGAGAAGGGCCTTAGTCAGGGAGGTGATCAATAACCCGATGGTCACTCTGTCTGAGCTCCAGCGTTCTTCTGTGAAGAGAAGAGATCCTCACAGAAGGACAACCATGTGTGCAGCAATCCACCAATCAGGCCTGTATAGTAGAGTGGCCAGACGGAAGCCACTCCCCGCCTGGAATTTGCCAAAAGGCATCTGAAGAACTCTCAGACAATAAGAAACTAAATTCTCTGGTCTGATGAGTCTAAAATTGAAAGCATTGGAGGGAATGCCAGGCATTACGTTTGAAGAAAACCAGGCACCGCTCATCAGTAGGCTAATACCATCCCTACAGTGAAGCATGGTGGTGGCAGCATTAAGCTGTGGGGATGTTTTTCAGCAGCAGGAACTGGAAGGATAGAGTCAGGAAGACTAGTCATGATAGAGGGAAAGATGAATGCAGTAATGAACAGAGACATCCTGAATGAAAACCTGCTTCAGAGTGCTCTTGACCTCAGACTGCGGCAACGGTTCATCTTCCAGCAGGACAATGACCCAAAGCACACCGCCAAAAAATCAATGGAGTGGCTTCACAACAACTCTGTGAATGTCCTTGATTGGCCCAGCCAGAGCCCAGACCTAAATCCTATTGAACATCTCTGGAGAGATCTGAAAATGGCTGTACACTGTCGCTTCCCATCCAACCTGATAGAGCTTGAGAGGTACTGCAAAGAGGAATGGGTAAAAATTCCCAAAGACAAGTGTGCCAAGTTAGTGGCATCATATTCAAAAAGACTTGAGGCTGTAATTGCTGCTAAAGTTGCATCAACAGAGTATTGAGCAAAGGCTGTGAATACTGATGTACATGTGATTATTCAGGTTTTTATTTTGAATAAATTTGCAACAATTTCAAAAAATCTTTTTTTCACATGGTCATTACGGGGTATTGTGTGTAGAATGTTGAGGAAATAAATGAATTTAATCCATTTTGGAATAAGTCTGTAACATAAAAAAATGTGGAGAAAGTGAAGCATTATGAATACTTTCTGGATGCACTATAAATCCCTTTGGACAAAAACATCTGCTAAATGTAATGTAAATGCGAGACAGCCACATCATTTCCATAACCATATTTACATCCATCTATTTTTTGGAATATTGCATAAAAACTGGTTAATGGAAATGCCATCCAACTGAGTAGGATAAACTTTTTATCAGATAGTAGTACTGTACATAAACTACAACGGAATCATTTATTCATTTTCCTTCGGCTTAGTCTCTATTTCAGAGGTCGCGACAGCAGAATGAACTGCGATAAAAAGCAATGCTGCACATCTTAATTTGATTTGTGTTTACTAAGATTACGATTTTATTCAGATTAAGGTCATCAAAAATGGAAAAAGAAAACAATGCTTTATTTGCAAATGTTTTATGCGATATTCCAGTTCTGCGCATAAATCTAAATCGGATCTTTAAATGGAGGATATCACTCACTCCAGGTGATGCAGCTTGCAGGATTTGTGTCTCAGCGCCCGCCACATGTGTTTGGCTCCAGCATCACCAACATCATTGACTCCTACAGAGAGACTGATGAGTCTCGACACACCAGACGTTAACACCATCCCTAATGCTCCAAACACCTCCTCAGTCAACTCACATCTCTCCATTCTGCAGGAACAAAACAAACATGTACTTGTCCGATTTCATAGCAAGCTCCTAAAGTCAATGTAACAGCAAAATTGACGTCATTCATAAACGTACTTTTATTATCCACTGCATCTTTTTCTAAAGAAAAGTCTAAAGGATTATTTTCATAACTTCATATATTTTAAAATCCAATAATGTTCTGTATTTCTGAATCATAGCGCTACTTCTGTGAGTGAGATTGAAATAATGCTTTTGAAGTCTTTCTAAAGTAAAAAGAGCAGTAAAATGGAATCAAAACTGCTGTATAGTTAAACACACTCCCAGGTCACTTTATCACACTGGTCCAACTGTTCGTTAATGCAAATTTCAGATCGCTCAATCACATGGCAGCAACCCAATGCATTTTGGCATGTAGACATGGTCAAGACGATCTGCTGCAGTTCAAACCGAGCAACAGAATGGGGAAGAAAGGGGATTTAAGTGACTTTGAACGTGGCATGGTTGTTGGTGCCAGACGGGCTGGTCTGAGTATTTCAGAAACTGCTGATCTACTGGGGTTTTCACGTACAACCAACTCTAGGGTTTACAGAGAATGGTCTGAAAAAGAAAAAATATCCAGTGAGCGACAGTTCTGTGGGCGCAAATGTCTTGTTGATGCCAGAGGTAAGAGGAGAATAGCCAGACTGGTTCCAGCTGATAGAAAGGCAACAGTAACTCAAATAAGCACTCATTACAGCCAGCTGAAGACCACACCAACTGTCACTCCTTTCAGCTAAGAACAGGAAACTGAGGCTACAATTGGCACAGGCTCACCAAAAGTGGACAATAGAAGATTGGAAATACATTGCCTGGTCTGAGTCTTGATTTCTGCTGCAACAATCGCATGGTAGGGTCAGAATTTGGCATCAACAACATGAAAGCATGGATCCATCCTGCCTTGTATCAACAGGTCAGGCTGGTGGTGGTGGTGTAAAGGTGCGGGGGATATTTTCTTGGCATACTTTGGGCCCATAAGTACTCATAAGAGCACTGTGTCAACACCTCAGGCTACCTGAGGTTTGTTGCTGACCATGTCCATCCCTTTATGACCACAGTGTACTCATCTTCTGATGGCTACTTCCAGCAGGATAACGCACCATTTCATAAAGCGTGAATCATCTCAGACTGATTTCTTGAACATGACAATGAGTTCCCTGTATTCAAATGGCCTCCACAGTCACCAGATCTTAACCCAATAGAGCACTATTGGTAAGTGGTGGAATGGGAGAGTCGCATCATAGATGTGCAGCCGACAAATCTGCTGCAACTGCGTGATGCTATCATGTCTCTATGGACCAAAATCTCTGAGGAATATTTCCAGTACCTTGTAGATTTTATGCCACAAAGAATTAAGGCAGTTCTAAAGGCAAAAGTGGGTCCAACACAGTGCTAGCAAGGTGTACCTAATAGTGGCCGGCAATTTAAAAGAACAGTTTTTTTTACTTTAAATCCTGTATATTAAAATATCACTTTCAGATTTTTTTAGCATTATTACTTGTCTTAGGTGTTATGTGATCCATCAAAAAGTATTCTAATATGCTCTAAATTTCTTATTATAATCTATGTTGAAAGTTGTGCTACTTGATTAAGAGTGAAAACTTTGATACAGGGCCTTTTTACTTTAAATAAAAATCTTCTGTAACATTATAAATATATTTTCTATAATCGTTCATTAATTTTCTTTTCAACTTAGTCCCTTTATTAATCTGGGGTCGTCACAGCAGAATGAACTGAAAACTTATCAGCATATGTTTTACGCAGCAGATGCCCTTCCAGCCACAACCCATCACTGGGAAGCATCCATACACACTCATACACTACAGACAATTTAGCAATTCACCTATACCACATGTCTTTGGACTTGTGAGGGAAACCGGAGCACCCGGAGGAAACCCACGCGAACATGGGGAGAACATGCAAACTCCACACAGAAATGCCATATGACCCAGACAAGGCTCAAACCAGTGACCTTCTTGCTGTGAGGTGAACATGCTATCCACTCCGCCACCACGTCGTCCATTTTCTATAATTGTTTTTATGTATTTAATGCATATTTGCTTAATACAATTAATGATGTCTATTAAAACATCAAATATTTATAGTTATATCATTTTAGCATATATTAAAATAATATTAACAATTAATGTTATAACCTACTATTACCTCTATTCCATTTCTAATTTCAATGTGAAATTGTGTATCTCATTTCCAAACATACTGAAGTATCTCAAGTGTGCAATTAGGAGTCATGAGGGCTTCACATATCTGCATCGCTCCTGATTGGCCGAGATCATTGACGGACAGGTCCAGCTCGGTCAGACAGCAGTGTTCTGATTGGATGGCAGCTGCCAGGGATGAGCAGCAGGAGTCAGTCAACCCACAGGAAAACGCTCTGTGAGTAAAACACACACAGATACAATGCTGTATCAAGGCAGTAGGTCATTACAAATGTATTCTGGATGTATTATTGATTTATAAAGTATAGCGCATTCAGTTTTAACACACAAAGAACAAATATTTTGTTAATCTGACCAAAAAAATACTCTATAAATAATATTTATTAGAAATTTAGAAGAAATATTACCAGACATTCATAGAATAATGCAAATATTAACATTTAACTCAAATCCATATCCCATATACTGAAAATATTTAAGTGATCTCTCTCTCTCTTTCATACACTGGTGTGTGTGTGTGTGTTAAATTTTTTTTTTAGAAATTAATACTCCCACTTCCCACCATATGAAGCAATAGATTGTGTAGCTGTCGTCAGAAGCAATTCTTATATATTACACTCTATAAACATAAACTTTACATTAAAAAAGTCAATAAATAGTTAAAATGTTCAAATTAATTATTAGATTAAATAAGTAATGTATATTTGTTGTTAATGCATGTTAATTCATTTAAAGTTATTTAACTAAAACTATAAGGGGGAGGGGATAACCTTTTCTTGTTATGTTTAGCTTGGGAATTATTTCATTGTTGCAATCAAGATATTCTTCCGTTGCACTACAAGTGATACAGTCACAAGGTGCTGTGCTAAAACACATTTTTAAGGTTTAAGAAGCGCAAAGAAGTTTGTTTAAGAGAAACTGCAACCCTTCAAGTTTATTCCTCTTGAGTTAGAGAGGCCAATGAGGTATGTGTCGTATGGTGTTAACGTATGTGAACATGTATGATTATGTGTCCGTATGTAATGTATAATTAGCCAATTAAGTGTATTTCTTTACATGTTGAATGTGCACTTTATTTTTTGGTTGTATGTATGTTGTTCATTACGTGCAACATCACCTTTAAAGGGTTAATTGAAGTTTATGTATTTCTTCTCATAGTTCTGACGGCAATATTGGGACATAAAAGAGTGCAAGGCTAGACATGACATGAGTACAAGACATACTACAGACTCGTGTCCGAATAAATGTCAGTTAAAATCAAGAACGACTTGAGCCTTTGTTTCATCTCGAGGGGAGTAACAGACTGATCAAAAAGAATAATGTTGAAGCACTATTCTAAATAAATAATTTCAATAAGTTATTTAAACTTATTTCAGTTTCTACTCTTTTACTGTTTTAAAATTAATTATAATTATTAATAATGTAATTATTATACATAATGATTAATAATACATATTTCTTAAGCTGCAGTTCATTATATTAGTAAAAAGTATAAAGTTTAAATTGACTACAAAGACTGAGTAATGTTAAAGGGCACCTATGGTAAAAAAAAAAAATCTACTTTTTAAGCTGTTTGGACAGACTTGTGTGTAGGTAAAGTGTATAGACCGTCATATTGGGGTGATACAAACACACCCAGTCCTTCTTTTTTAAATTTAACAACAACGGTGTCTTTTTTAAATTTAAAACGGTGGACCAATTAGAGAGGTTTTGAAATCGACCACAACTTGACGCCCCCGCCCACCAATATTGATTGACAGGCGAGCATTGCCTCAGTTTGTTGTTTCACGTCCGCCATTTTTAGTGTGCGAGTTGAAGCGATGTCACTAAAGAAGCACCCTTGCTCTATTTATGGATGTAAGGCTCATTGGGCTCAACACAAGAGCCTTCATCGTTTTCCTGCAAATGAGCGACAGAGATTTTACATTTAGCGGCCATTTGTGCTGAACACTCAGTGAATGCAACGTGTCGATAAAAACAGCTGATCCACCAAGGCCGTACTCACACTAGGTACAGTTGCCTCGAACCGGGCCAAAGTACGCTTGTCTCCCCTCCCATCTCCCCCGACGGCCCGCACTCACACCACAAACGGGCCTCGGCACGCTTACGTCATCGCTGCTGCGCTGTTCAGTGAGAAGCGCTCTCTCATTCAGCAGCACAGTGGAGATTTCTCTAGTTATATCCTTTCAGTCATTTGTTATGCAGTGACATGCAGTCAAATATTTCGCCAAACAGTCCTTAGTGATGCGGTGACACGCAGTCAGATATTTCACCGAACAGATCAACCACTTTTGGCGCTCATAAACAATCATAAAGCTCTCGTGCTGCAGAAATGAAGAGGTCTGCTGAAGCCGCGCAGCTGTCATGCTGTGAGGAGTTCTCGTCTTTAATAAACTACGGCAGTTTGCGTTCACTGAATAGTAAGAATGATTAATAAATCCATATGAAAGAGTCCCTTAAAAGTCACGTCTCGCTTTAAGTTTCAGGCTTTGGCACGTTTTGCACTCACACACAAGCGTACCGTGCCAAAGCCCAAGTGAACTGCGCTCAGGCACACCTCTTCCAACCGGGCAACCGTGCAAGTCAACCGTGCTTGAGCCCGATTTATCGCACTCAAACTTCTCAAACGATCCGGGAAATGGGCCTGGGCAGGGTACGGATGGCATAGTGTGAGTAGGCCCCAAGTCAGCACTCTTTTTGAAAACACTCGGCTGGCGGATCAACATTCACTACATGATCGCTCTCATCGGCGCCATTGTTTGTAACTTTAGGTAGGTTTGCAAACGTGTACTATTCATTGCATCTTCCTTAAACTTCAGCCATTAGCATTTCCCGCGGTCACAGAAGCTCCCTGTCATCTTAACTAGATGCAGCTGGAAAGTGTGAGCGCGTTGCATCACGTACACAACCCTCTATTCGAAATAACAAACTTGCATTACTTTCAACTGTCAAGTCGGCGACTGTCCGTGGCACCTAGCTACGACTCAGGACACTGTTCATATTTCTGCCGCACCCAGAG
Source organism: Danio rerio (assembly GCF_052040795.2). NCBI lineage: Eukaryota > Metazoa > Chordata > Actinopteri > Cypriniformes > Danionidae > Danio > Danio rerio. The sequence goes on from NC_141028.1 coordinate 8,787,108, forward strand.
CGACATCTTAATAGTTTCATTTTAAATAACATGCGAATGTGCGCGCCTTGTGTGTGTGATACTTTCAACTGTCATGTGCGTGCCATGTCGCGGCTCTGAGCAGCGCTTTAGTCTCGGTGTACAACTCGGAACTTTAAACTAGCACACGGTTGGCTGTAAAAATATACAAAGACACAAATGATTTTGTAACTACCACTCTGACATATTCTGCTTGGTCTGTGTCCATATCTAGGTCGTACATGTACGGGTGAATGCTGGTCCTCTCACTCATGTTGCTTCTCTCTCTGTTTGCCTGTCGGTTGCCATACACATTGCGGGGGAGCTCTTGGCTCTGCCCCCTTGTTAAGTTGGGCAGGAAGTGGAAAATAATTTTAATGTGAAGCAACACACCCCTAAAACAACGACCTGTGTACACAGCCCCAAAATGACACATTTTAACACATTATAATTCAAAACTCCTAAAAAAGGGGTAAATTAGGTGTATGTATACACTATTTTAAATTGTAAACACATTTTAGAGTTTTACCATAATTTTTTTCTTGATTTTGGATTCAATAAATAGCCGGAACAAAAGAGAAATCTTTCAAAATGATTAAAAAACACACTGATCTTACAAACCTTTGAATAATTTATACAACATATATAAACTCTCTATATTTAGAGATGCTTAAAAGTGATTTCTCAAACATAACAGTAGGTTACTTCAATATTTTGAGGCGTCCTTTCCGCATGACTTGTGAGATCAGCTCCATCCCGTCATCCATCACTGCATTCCTGCTCAAATTTAGCATGTTCAGCTCTGAAAAATCACTGTTTAAAGCTGAAGACAGAGCGGACATGGACGTTGCCGTCAGTGAGCAATGATCCAGACTGCAAAATACAAACACACATAAACAACGATCAACATACTAAACAGTGTGGGTTTTCATATCTCCGTAGAGGGCTGCACAACATTGCTAACATTGCAATATTTAGTTTTTCTGTTTTTTGAGTTTGTAGCCTGTCATACTGAACAGGGCAAAGACGGTTGCGTCACAAGACGGCAACAACGACCATATAATAAGCCCTTAAAGGAGAAAAACAGTTTTCTTTTCGCATTTTAAACTACAGTTGATCAAATCATTAGAAAACAAGTAAGTCACATTCAAAGTCATCTCTCTTTTTGTATGTTTTTGTATGTAGTGTTGTATTTTTAACATATAATCTGCTAGTGTTTGCTTTGCTTTGGCTTTTACGCGGTTAATTATTGTGATCTCCCGATTGCAACAGAGAAATGCTGGGAAATCTCTGTAGACTGGCAACATTTCATGTCGTTCAGCCTTATAATCTTAAAATGTGAGCAAAGTGACCTGTTTTGTCATCACTTTAGACACGATGCTAAAGAATCATTCAAATAATAACTATACAATGACGTTGGTGAATTAGTAACGGCTTCTGCTGTTCTGTCAACAGCTGCAGATGCGAATGAATGGCGGAAGAAAGTAGTTCCTCGTACAAAAGAATTTTTAAGACTCTCTGTTTGATTTTCTTTTTATATATAGATAGATAGATAGATAGATAGATAGATAGATAGATAGATAGATAGATAGATAGATAGATAGATAGATAGATAGATAGATAGATAGATAGATAGATAGATAGATAGATTGATTAAAGCAGTTTATAGATAGATAGAAAGAAAGAAAGAAAGAAAGAAAGAAAGAAAGAAAGAAAGAAAGACAGAAAGAAAGTAAGAAAGACAGAAAGAAAGAAAGAAAGAAAGAAAGAAAGAAAGAAAGAAAGAAAGAAAGAAAGAAAGACAGAAAGAAAGTAAGAAAGACAGAAAGAAAGAAAGACAGAAAGAAAGAAAGAAAGAAAGACAGAAAGAAAGACAGAAAGAAAGAAAGAAAGAAAGAAAGAAAGAAAGACAGAAAGAAAGACAAAAAGAAAGAAAGAAAGAAAGAAAGAAAGAAAGAAAGAAAGAAAGAAAGAAAGAAAGAATATATTGTGCAGCCCTATCTCCATATTATGAACAGTTCAAGTGTACTTGATTTCCTGTAGTTTGCAGTTTTCCAATGCACCGCTGAGTTGAACCAGGCCCTGATCTTCCAGATTATTCCCACAGAGATCCAAAACACGCAGACCGGATCCTCCAGAGAGCATTTCAGCCATTGCTTCACAATCAGCTGCGGTCAATGAGCATCTAGACAAGCTAAAAACAGTGAGCACAGCATTCAGTATTTTAAACATAATACATCAGTAGCTGGGCTGCACAATATATCGTTTCAGCGTCGCTATTGCAATGTGCAAAATCGCAATAGTCACATCACAGAATATGCGATTTCAGTTTATTCATCCCTTAGGAAATTTGAGAGGAATTATCGCTGTAATGAACAAACTGTAGGATTCCACGTGCATTTAAACCATTTGTTTGCATAAGAAATGTTTTATTAAAGATTAATACTATGTAACGTTTTATACAATGATGACTATGCATTGTTACTTATTTACGTATTATCATTTGAATCATCCCAATCAATATAAAATAATAATTTCTTTACCAAATTAGTTATTCAAGTCATCTGGTGAAATTATATTCATTTCGCAGCGAAACAAAACCTTGCAATGTCATTTTTTTCCAATATTGTGCAGCCCTAATCAGTAGCACACAAACTCCTGATAGAACCAATGGGAGGATTTCTATATAAAATGGGTTCATACTGTAACTAATAATGATCTTACTTGATTGATTGCAGTTTGGAGCTTGCGAGTGCATGACTGAGGGTTTTAACGGATTCCCTTTCCAATCTGGAGTAGGAAAAGTCCAGCGCGATGGTCTGTCCATCAGCCAGTGCTGTTGACAGGTGTGTGATAGCTGCCAAACTGAGGCGACTCTGTGATAGACTGACCAGATAAAATCACACACTTGGTTAATTATAATAATATGAACAAATAAAAGTCTCACTTTAAAATATGGTTCTATTAGTAAACATTAATTAATGGAAATAAAGTCGTTTGTTTTTAATTCTGTAACACTTTGGTTTAGGTTACAATTCATGCTGTTAACTACTGCCTAATATTGAGATATGAACAGTTCTTTAGTAGTTATAAAGTACGATCATTCCTAATCCTACCCAATACCTAAACCCAACTTCTACCTCACTCACTATTAATAAGCAGCTAATTAGTAGTTTATTTAATTAGTAGTGTTAGTTAATGATTTGATAATAAAGTGAATTGTGACATAAAATAGTGTTACCTTTAGAAATTAAAATAGAAACTGTATATAAAGCATACAAATGGTAGTTATAGGTACCATAGATTGTTATGGGACAAAAATGCTACCAGCAACAAATCCATATATTTCATATATTTCATAATTATAATAATAATTATGAAATATTAATGATGAAGATGATGACAATATTACTAATAATGAATTACATTTCCCATTATCATGCTGCATTGAATGTGAGTTATCTGCTATAAAAAGTCCGACTATTACTTTTCTGAAAAATACATTTATGGTTTGCATCAAACAAAATGAAGCATTGCAGTAAGAAATGTTTATTTTGCATTATTGTTTTTATTTGCATGTCAATTTAATAAATAATATGTCTGCTACAAAACAAACGAAAGATTATAAATCATTCAATTCAAGGCTGAAAGCTGCAAAGCAGTCATCAGTAACTAGAGAGAAAAATAATATACACCTCACATGACTGCGCTCAGGTCCTACTCTAAACATATAAATAAAGCCACGCAAAATTTAGAATAAAGGTCTGCACTTGACACAAACTGAAAATGTATCTAAAAAATCGGGCTCGAAAATGTAATACCTCATCAGATGATGTTTATTACTTTTTAATGGCCTTATTTTGGTTAATTTTAGTTAACCTTATTGCCCTTTAGCTATACTAGTATCTTGAAAAACATCTGGTAAACAATTATGTACTGTCAACATGACAAAGATAAAATAAATCAGTTTTTGTAAAATATATCAGAAATTTTGGAAACATACACCCACATAGCAAATGCTTTCTGGGCCAGCTCTGGGCCACACAATAACTTTTCTCTCGGCCCAAGTACCACAAAGAATGACGGTCCTGAAGTGGCCCATAACTGGATTAAAGACACATGGGCCATAACAGGTCCGAATCACAGCCAATTTATTACCCTTAACTAGGCCCACATGGAATCTGTGCACACAGAAATCCGCTCTTTTTTAGCTCTTCGTTAATTCTGTCTTTTTACTTAAGTAAATGTGTGTAAATTTGTATTTATTTAGTTGTTAAATTAATTACAGTAATATTATGGACTAATATGAAAGTGTTCATCTGATTTATCTGAAATGCAGTTTGTACAGTAATATTTTCTGTCTTTTGGTAGATATGTCATATGAGAGACTTGCTTTGTTTACCAAATAGAGTGAATCTAATTGGATTTGCATTTTAAACATTAAGGAAAAGTTAAAAAGGTATTACTTTTTATTTGACATATTAAGGTTTAGTTGATACTCCCAAAATAATTCAGCAGAAATCCAGAGATTTTTACCAAAATTCTCTGCAGTAATAGCAAAAAACGTCCGCAGATTCCATCTGGCCCTACCCTTAACTGGCCCTGAACTGGGCCAAAACAGGTTTATTATTGGTACCGATTATCAGCTATAAGTTAACCATATCAACACCATCATTTAACCAGAAACCCCAAAAACTGAGCCATAACCCAACCTAATGTTACCTAAACAATGTGAACATTTCCTACACTAATCTGGGCCACACACCTCCTGGCCCAAATGTAGTTTGCCGTCATGCATGCAGTGCCATCATTGCCATGCGTGGCCCACATTCGGCTGACGTTATGAACGCCAGTGCCGGCAACACGCCAGCAGTACCATAATGAGGCCACATTTGGGCCAAGTCTGTTTGCTATGTGGGCAGAGGGCTAATAATTAAGACTTCAACTGTATGTGTGCAAATAGAAAGCGTCAAACTCACCTAATTCTTTTCGACAGCCGTAAAGCTGGCATAAGTCTCTGGACCTGTTCATCTGTTAGCTCTGCTCTATATAGATTCATATGCTCCATCTCTCCCACACAACTCACTGCATATGACAGCGCAGCGCAGTCGGCCTCCTGCATGGACTTGTAGCTCACATGCAGCCATTTGCACTTACTAATGCTTTCCTTAACCAGAGACGGATTACGTGCATGATGCAGAAGCTGAAAAACACGGAAATGTTTCGCCTGGTCTCCATCCGACAACACTCTAGAAACAAGTCCCATCATCCAATGGGAGAACTCAGAAATCCGGCTTTCGTCAAAACTGCCGACAGAGTCTTCCAGTGGTTTACGTTGGATTGAGTCGGAAAGTCCTGCTAGAAAAGTGTAATAAAGATCTGAGTGTTTGTCTGAGATTTCCTGCACGGATTGGTCGAGATAAAACGAGGCGGCCAATAAGAACTCTTGCATTATTGGAGAGAGGAATGTGAATGTGGCATCACCTTTAGCCAATAAGAAATCAGAAACTACTGGGTGGTGCAGATGCAGAACAGACCTGGAATCACTAGTGGAGTAAACCGGATTTGCAAGTTTTCCCAAAGCGAACACAATCTCTCTGGTTTGTTCAGCATTCATCTTCGGCTTCTCCAGGAGTGTGTGTGTAATGATGCTGAGCAGGTGCGTGAGAGTCTCAGGTGGGTCATTTTTAGCCTCAAACCGAGCTTTAAACACATTGCAAAGTGTCCAGCAGAAGGCCGGATGAAAGCACTGCTCATAAACTCCCAATGTTTGCTCAACTTGACATAAACGTCTCTCGGATTGCTCTCCAAAGAAATGCTGGAAGAATGTTCTCCTTTGGGTCTGGGAGAATCCGACCACCTCGAAACATCTCAAAGACTCAATCTTGACTTGTTCTCTTGATGTGATCAGCATTGAGGCTTCAGGAAGCAGAGATCCTTCAAGCAGACTGAGCAATAGTGCTAAGCCGGTTGCTTCTTGATGTGGATCACATATAAGAGTAGATGGAGTGCAAAGAAGCTTCTGCGATTCCTCAAGTCCGTCAAGCACAAGAAGCAAACATTGAGGTCTCTGTAGAGCCAAGGTAAGAGTCTCTGCTGATATGTGAGCATACATACGACCTAGCATGCTCTGCAAACTCTCAGCTTTCCCCTCAAGAGTGAGCAGCTCCAAAACAGGCACTCGTATGAGGAGGGCGTAATGTTGCAGGTGTATACCCGTCGCCCAATCCCAAATTATCTTTTCTATCGCTGTGGTCTTGCCCATTCCAGCACCGCCATAAAGAACCAGTCTCCGGCCTTCGGATCCTGGAGGAAACTCTCGAGATATGACGTCCTCTAAAGCTTCCCAATCTCCTCTTTTGACCCTGTGAATGGAGTCTTCGTTTGCACATACTGAGAGAGGAGTGTAGTGGCCTTTCTGGATCACCTCTTGCACTGACTGACCTCCCAGAAGAGAAGTGGACAGAGCTGAGGTCAGCACAGAGTCTCGCAATGCATTCTTATGCATCTGCTGCACATCTGTAGAACAGGAAATATAAAGCAAATATCATCAAATATATCAAATGTCATTGAATAAATACTTCTGATAACTCTATTTATAGTACTGACCTAACTATCTGTCCGTCCATCTATCCATCTATCTGTCTGTCTATCAATCTACCCACCCATTTTTAATTAAGATTTGGACTAGAAACAAGAGAAAAAAACTATCTGTCTTATTGTCTATCTGTCTGCCTGTTGTACTTACCAACCTATCCATCCATCCATCCTTCCGTCTATCTACATTACAAAAGAACGCTTTTCTTGCTTACAATTTTTCTTAGCGCAAATATCTCTAATCTTAAAAAATCTTGTTTTCTGTTTGAAATAGGGTTATTTTACTTAGCCCTTGGAAGTTTATTTTGCTTGTTTTAAGAAAAAAAATCACTTAATTTGGACTTAATAAAAAAAATGTTTTGTACTTGTATACCCAGGAAAAAATATGTAAGAAAAATTTTGGACTAGAAACAAGACAAAGTAAGTAAGTAAGCATGCATGTATGTATGTATGTATGTATGTATGTATGTATGTATGTATGTATGTATGGGCTCGCATAATCACTCTGGACGCCACGCACCCAGCACACTACCTGTTTGAACTGTCAAACAGCCAGACACATGAAAAGTTTCTTTCCTTAGGCCATCTACCTTATGAACAGTTAAATATCCCCCAACTGTGCTATAAATATCTGCAATACTTTCTCATACGCACTTGTACAAAGCAATGCTCAATATACAGTGCAATACTTTCTACATTCACATTTGTACACAGCACCTTATAACCTGTATATTTATAACAAATATGTACATACAATTCAACATCCAGAGTTCTTGATTAACTGCATCTCAGATTAATGTTTATCATCTTTTTTTCTCATATTTATTTTTCCTCTATCTATCTATCTATCTATCTATCTATCTATCTATCTATCTATCTATCTATCTATCTATCTATCTATCTAAAAACACTTTTCTAACTTGCAATTTTTCTTAGCATGTCTCTTATCTAAAATAGTGCTGTTTTACGTTGAAATAAGATTTTAGCTATTTGGGAGATTATTTTGCTTGTTTCAATACACTTTTTTACTTAATTATAAAAACAAAACAACATTTTGTACTTGTATGTCTAGAAAATGCATTTTTTAAATAAAAATTTGGACTAGAATACGACAAAAATCTATCTATCTATCTATCTATCTATCTATCTATCTATCTATCTATCTATCTATCTATCTATCTATCTATCTATCTATCTAATGTTTTTAAAAGTCTTAAAGTTTGACAAACTGAAAGAAAACTCAAGACTCATCCTTCATTATCTATCTAGCATCTAAAAATTCCCTTACATGATCCTGCCTGAATTCATCCTAAACCGCAAACAATAAAAAGCTAAAAATATCAAAACCACCTTTTTCCTCTCACCATCTGAAATCTCGCTCAGCATGGCTGAATATCCGTGAAAATATCGTGAGAAATCCTGATGTTTTGCTAACGGTGATTGAAGTCAAAGCTGCTGTCTCCTTTAAACTGATCGCTGCTCTTTCGTCCGAGGAAGTGAGTGTCCGTAATTTACTAATAATACATTCTAAGACCACCCACATCAAACCAAGCTAAATATTTTCATATCAAATAGTCAAATGTGATTGCCATGTTGTAGTTTTAGTCAAACATCAGTCAGTTCAAACAGCGCTCCTGAACAGACCCAGTAAGTTATATAGAATTTCGCTATTTTCTTCAAAACGACAAACTCTTATCTATAATAAAACAGTAACCCGAAATAAAACCAGTGAAAACGTTTCGATGTTTCTTTACACTACAGTCGTTTCCAACACGGAAGCGTGGTAAAGTTCAACAGCGCCATCTTGAGACATACTACAGTTCTTCACTAGTTTTTGTGAATTCTCAATCACAGAGAAAAATTGCTTGAAATTACCTATTCAACCTCCTCATTTTTTTTGTATATTTATACAATTGATTTTGTACAGTTGTCTGTTATTTCCCAAATTCCCATATGGAAAACATACATAGTAATTTAGGCATGGGATTCTGATGGTGTGTAAACCGTGGATAAAAATATCAATATTTCTCAGTATGATATTGTGATTGCTGCGCTCAAATATATTCTTCTGGGTAAAAATAAATAAATAAATGTTTTCCATTTGAACTCAATATGTTATTTTTAAAAAACATTGAAATATTTTGGAACAGTAAACATGTCAGGCTAAATAACTAAAATAAATCCTTGACCTGCAATCTTAATTAGTTTATACAAAACAGATATCTTTACTCTTTCATCTTTGGATATCTTTCTTTTATTTGGATATTAAAGTAAGCAAGTCACTGCACTGCATGGCACATATGATGCACATAGCAGCATAGGATGTTGGTTTAGAAATGATTTGTTTTTCAAATATTTGCTAAATCATGGGCTGACCAGTAGCTTTTGATTTGGAGGGTCATTTTCTGCTGGAGATACTGTTGCTCTAAAAAACTAAATAAATTAATTGTAAAAAAAAAAAAAAAAACATGTCATACCTTAGAAACGGTATAGCAGAAAATTTTTGCGGTTTTAAAACTTTGACTTTTCCAAACCGTGGTAAACTTTAAAAACGATTATCGTCCCATGCCTATAGTAATTAATTCTACATTTTTAATAAAGTGTTTTATACTGGATATGAGCAATTCCATGCAAATGTAAAAGTTGCCATGAAAACAATTACGTTTTCACCAAAATAGCGACACTCTGGGTTGGGCAGTTTAATTCACTGAATTTCTACAATGTATGCTGTAAACTTGCATTTTTTTTTGGCCACATCCATAACATCCCATAACTCTGTGGTTCGTTGTTTTGGAAAATATAACAAAAATTCAAGGGCGTACCGTATTTAAAGGGATGTGTGAAAGATGGTACTTTTTTTCAATGCAGGAAAAAAAAAATAAATATAAAATATTTAAAATGGTGATTTAGACCCTATCAAAGGTTTTTCTACCATTTTCCTCTCGATTTATATCTTACATTCTGTTGATTGAAGTTGTGAGCTAACAATTATGAGAGGGGAAAAGTCAGAATTGTTCATTTAAAATATGTTATTGAGAAGAAAATAGTTGAAATTCTAAGTTTCTGTCTTATTATTCAGATTTTTCCTCTCTGTATTTTAAGCCTGCATTCAGCCTTTCTATCTTTTGCTCTATATTTGCAAAATAGTCATGGTTTAGATTTTTTGTAACTTTATGATGTAAACCCAAAATTCTGAAAGAATCAAGCAAACAAAAATAAATAAATAAAAACTGATTAAAAACAAAGTCAGAATTTTGAGTTTATATATATGTCACTCGATTTATAATTTTCTCTTCAAACTTTGAGTTAACATCTCAGAATTGTGACCTTTTTGTTCTAATTTTGTTTTATTATTATTGTCTATTAATTTTTTTCTGGAGAAAGTTTTATTATTTTGGCTGGATTAACAAAAAAAACTAATTTATATTTAATTGAAAAATTACACTGATAAGGTCAATATTATTAGCACTCTTAATAATTTTTGTTTATATATATATATATATATATATATATATATATATATATATATATATATATATATATATATATATATATATATATACATACACACATACATACATACATACATATATATATATATATATATAATAAATATGTATGTATGTATGTATTTATTTATTTATTTTTATTTGTTTGTTTATTTATCTCTATTTTTTATTTAATATATATATAATATTTATTTATTTAGTTAGTTATTTTATATATAATTTCTATTTATTTATTTTACATAAATAATATACATTTATATAGTTAGGTAGTTGGTTATCTATTTAGTATATATATATGTATATGTATGTATATATATATATATATATATATATATATATATATATATATATATATATATATATATATATATATAATATTTTGTTAGTTAATTATTTTTTTGTAATTATTAATTATTTAACTACCCATAATATTAATTAATTATTTATTTGTTAGTACTATTTATTTAGTTAGTTGTTTATTTTATATATAATATTTAGTTAGTTAGTTAGTTAGTTAGTTAGTTAGTTAGATGTCTATTTATGTATTTATTTATTTATTTTATATAAATAATATGTATAATATGTATTTATTTAGTTAGTTAGTTATCTATTTATATATATATATATATATATATATATATATATATATATATATATATATATATATATATATATATATATATATATATATATCAAATATTTAGTTAGTTATCTATTTATTTATTTATTTAGTTATTTATTTTATATATAATATTTAGTTAGTTATCTATTTATTTAATTAGTTATTTATTTTATATATATTAGTTAGATAGTTAGTTAGTTATCTATTTATTCATTTATTTCTTTATTTTATATATAATATTCCACACACACTCATTCACACTCATACACTTTGAACAATTTAGTTTACTCAATTCACCTGTACCACATGTCTTTAGACTCTGGGGTAAACCGGAGCACCCGGAGAAAACCCATGCAAACGCAAGGAGAAAATGCAAACTCCACACAAAAATGCCAGCTCACTCAGCCGAGGCTCGAACCAGCGACCTTCTTGCTGTGAGGCAACAGCACTACCAGCTGCGCCACTACATCACCCTTATATATAAGCTATAGAATGGCCAAGCCAATCACCCGATCTGAATCCAATAGAAAATACCAAATAAAGCTCAGATTTGATAGACGAGACCCACAGAACCATCAAGATTTTTACACTCTGCTGAAGTCTGTGAGAAACTCACACGTGAGCAATGCATGTGACTTCATTCTCCATATGAGAGGCGTGTTTAAGCTGCCGTCTAAAAAAACCCTTCAATATTAAACACATTTCAGTAGTTTCTCCTCGTGTCATTTCATTGTTATTACACATAACTCATGTTTGCTTTTTTTGTTATGTTATATTTTTATGTTTGTATTGTTTAGTTTTAACAAAATCTGGTTCAATTCCATGTCAACAGTCTCTTTACAAACATTATTCCCAGGAAAAACCATGATGTGTTCAACACTTATTTTCCCCACTGTATAAATCTCAATTTCCAAAAAGATTACCCTCATGACTAGTTTTGTTGTCCAGGATTACATATAAAACTGCTGTTTATTTTACAGCTGCAGATTGTGTTAACAGATGGTTGCTCAGCTGTATGTTTTTCTTGGCTTGGCCATGAGGATCAATCATGTGAAAAGTGTCGTAATTTGTTGTCTCATCATTGCTATGTGTTTGTGTAAAGGTGTTTGGGTACAGTCTTGAGGGGATGTTGTGTCGTGTTGTCTTTTCATGCGCTGCTTTCCTTGGAATCTTATCTGTCCTGTTTTTCCCCCTGAGGACAAAACGACACAAACTCTTGCTTCACCCCTTTATTAGCGTTAGACCATGGTTTTTGGTAAAACGTTTGACCTCAATAACAGCTGTTCTTTGATTAAAAACTAGTTTAGAGTAAAAGGATGCTTCAGATTCCTCGCATGACTCGGTGTCTTGTACACTTATGTAATTTGAAGCAGTTTCATGTAATACACACCTAAGGGCAGAACATTCATACCATATTATGAGCAGTTTACATCTTAAACATTATTTAAACAATCGTGAATGAGAAGCAAGTAATGAATAAAAAAAATAAAAATAAATGTGATCAAAATAAAAAAAAATTAGTGTTAGAAAATTGGAATCAAAATTTTTTTATTATTTTTGTATATTTTTCTTTTAATCAAACAATTATTTGTATTGGTCATGTAAGGGTCATACAGTATATTAACTGAACTTCTACTGTTGTGTGTGAGTGCTGTGCATACTAATTAGCATTTTTTGCAGAAGTAAATAGATAGGTTAAACTAAAAATTAAATTCAGCTCTGCAGAAACTTCCTGTCTGAAGAGAAGTGTTAAAACTGAACACAGAGCACAGAAAGTTGTATGCTTCTTTTGTTGTTGTTGTGCAGAGAATTCATAAAAAAAGAGGAAGTATGTCTGGGGTGCGGCCAATGGAGGACTGAACAATGACTGAAAAATGACGAATTTCATTAAACTCCACCTGTTGATATCAGCTGCCTATATAAGGTAAAGTCGGGAAAAGAAAGTTGTTGCGCACCTCCTTAATGTAACTTTTGCATCGCATTGAGGATAACAGAACTCAGTGAATCGAATTATTCATTTGTATCCAATAAATTGTTAAGATTTTTGACATTGAAGAAAAATCTCTCCTGACCTTTTTTCTTGAACACGCATGGAATTGATTTAATATTCCAACATTAGTCGTATGTTGCACACACAGTTATATGTTTGGCAGTAACCAAAAATACATTGTTATTGAAAGTTTTAGATTTTTATAATGTCAAAAAGTCATTATAATATTTACTTGACTTTCTTTATTGTCCACAACTGGAAATGTAGCTTCACCACACAACAGCATCAGCGTTCACATCACACACATCACAAAAAACAAGCACCACAAATACATTCAATGTCATCACATAACTCACATTACAGTTTTTCTCAGTCGGTTTGGTCCATTTCTCAGATCAGAATTGAAGTTTTTCAAACTACCTGTTAAATCTTCACATCGTTGTGTCACTTGTGTACATCAAATAAGCAGTTTCTCAATCCTTTGAACAAGCTGCAAAGGCTTTTGTACATCCATGCAAATGATGATGTGCAATTCTCTGATGTTTCCTACATTATCAATTGTTTATGCCATGTTGATCAAAGCTTATTATTTTGGTCTCTGTTGAATAGTCTCACCCCCCACAAAATTTAGGGCTCTATTTTGATGCATTAAGGGCGTGTCAGAATCCACTTTTGCTATTTTAAGGACGGCTTTGCGCCGTGGTGCATGGTCTAACAGGGTTGAGCTTATTTTCTTAATGAGTTATGGGTGTGTTTTGAGAATAAACCAATCAAAGTCTCATCTCCCATTCCCTTTAAGAGTCAGTTGAGTCGCGCCATAGCGCCTTTTGCGCAGAGGATGTTCTTCCAACTGCAACCCAGCATTGGGAAACATCTATACACTCTTACATTCACACATACTCATACACTACGGCCAAATTAGTTTATTTAATTCACCTATAGTGCATGTCTTTGGACTGTGGGGGAAACCGGAGGAGCCAGAGGAAACCCACACCGACACGGGGAGAACATGCAAACTCCTCACAGAAATGTCAACTAGCTTAGCCAGGACTCGAATCAGTGACTTTCTTGTTGTAAGTGCTAAGCACTGAGCCACCGTGCCGCCCCTACTCTAATTATATCAAAAGTAAATTTTTGATTACTAACTTGCATTTTAAGATCTTTATTTTGGACAACTTTAAACCATACTTCAATAATTATTCAGCTTTCTGATGATATATAAATCTCAATTTGCAAATATTGACCTTTAGGAACTTTTAAATAATTTTTTTATTGCCTTTTTGGAGGAACTGTATGAATAGGTAAATAAGAAAAATGTATACATAATGTGCATACACTCAAAATTATTATCAATAAAATGAGCCGAAACAACTCAGTTCTTTAGTTTTTTTGGACAACCTAATTGTTTTACGTTAGATCCACTTAAATTTGTTAAAACAAAAAAAAACTAATTCCTTTATTTTAACTTAATTTCCAAATCTATTGTGTGGAACCCAACATTTTTTATAGTGTATAATAAAGAACAGCAACAAAAAAGAAATCATTAAGAAGTTGTCAAATAGGCGAGGCAGTGGCGCAGTAGGTAGTGCTGTCGCCACACAGCAAGAAGGTCGCTGGGTCGCTGATTCGAACCTCGGCTCAGTTGACGTTTCTGTGTGGAGTTTGCATGTTGTCCCTGCCTTCGCGTGGGATTCCTCCGGGTGCTCCAGTTTTCCCCACAGTCCAAAGACATGCTGTACAGGTGAATTGGGTAGGCTAAATTGTCCGTAGTGTATGAGTGTGTGTGCGAGAGTGTGTGTGGATGTTTCCCAGAGATGGGTTGCGGCTGGAAGGGCCTCTGCTGCGTAAAAACTTGCTGGATAAGTTGGCGGCTCATTCCGCTGTAGCGACCCCAGATTAATAAAGGGACTAAGCCGACAAGAAAATGAATGAATGAATGAATTGTCAAATAACTTCAATATAACAGAGAAATACAGATAAATCTTTTAGTAAAAAAATAAGACATTGGGCACATAAAGATACACAAAATTGTTTTACTTTTAAGTATTTATTTAAAGAAAAGGAACAGCAAAAAAAAAAAAAAAACTTTGAACATAAGAGTATGCGAGTACAATGCAAAAGTTATACTGTATATTTTCCCTGTTTTTCTCTCTCTCTTTTTTTTACCTGGCAGTAAAACACAGGGGTTGATTTAAAGATGTGTGTATCGTTAGATTCTTGATCATTCAGATTCTTGGATGGATGTTTAAAGTGAATTATCGGCCAATCCTATTGGGAGGAAAAACAGATTTGGGAAGTTATTATTTTTCATCATCCGCACTGATTTCAGTGAATTAAAAATGTATTTAATGGGATAAATATATAATGTAAAATATTTTACAGTGAAAAATGATATTTACATATTAAAAACATATATACTGTATATATATACTTTGTTTGTTCTATGGTTTGTTTATACAGTTGAAGTACAACATGGAAAATAAGTAACGAACGTCATGATTTTTCCTGCATGGGAATAATATTTGTAAAGGAGCTGTTGACATTAAATTGAACCAAATTTTGGTAAAAACCCAAACTATACAAACATAAAACTCAAACAAAACAAAAAAATCAGTTTTTTTTATGTGTAATAGCAATGGAATGACACAAGGAGAAACTACTGAAATGTATTTAATACCTTAAAAAGTTTTTTTTTATGGTGACGACAGCTTAAAGACGCCTCTCATGTGGAAAATGAAGTCACAAGCATTGCTCAGGTGTGAGTTTCTCACAGACTTCAACAGACTAAAAATCTTGATGGTTCTGTGGGTCTCGTCTATCAAATCTGAGCTTTATTTAATATTTACTATTGGATTCAGATCAGGTGACTGGCTTGGCCATTCTACAGCTCGATTTTCTTTCTCTGAAAGAATTTGAGAGTTTCCTTGGCTGTGTTTTGGATCATTGTTTTGCTGAAATGTCCACCCTGCTTTCATCTTCATCCTCCTGGTAATGTGGATGTAGACTGCAGCAGTGAATATTCATTTACACTGAGGAAGAGCAGAGGGTTGCTAAAGAACTGCTAAGAGATTTCAGCTGCTGTCTGGGCTTTCACTGCCTTTCTACACCTCCCTTTCTTCATGTGTTCAATACTTTTTACAGGTGTAATTTCATTTTAATACACATAACTTAATTTATAATCGAATCAGTTTAGTTTTCTTTGTATATATAGATTTCTTTGGTTGTTACCCTCATCTAGAGAAAATTTCAAGTCAACAGCACCTTTAGAAATATGTTTTCTGAGAAAAATGATGGCCTATTCAATACTTATTTTCCCTCTATAGATATATTAAAAGATTAGTAGTTAATCTAGTACTTAAAATCATAAGTGGGCACTCCGGCTTCACGGTCTCACCTGTCCTCTTCTCCTTCCAGTAGTTTCTTGTATGTGGCGATCTCGATATCCAGAGCCAGTTTGAGGTTCATCAGCTCCTGGTAATCTCTAAGCTGTCTGGCCATTTCCTTTTTGGCTTTCTGCAGTGCTTCCTCCAGCAGGCGGATTTGCTCAGTGGCATCAAGCACCGCCTCCTCGCCGTCACGCTCCGCCTCCTTGATTTTCTCGTCCACATTGTCACACTGTAATGGTGTCAGAAATGTAAATCACACAGATCGAGCTGCTAACATGCATCTACAGGCCCGGCCCATAAAGAGATCGCCTCTGAGATAGTATTGAAAGGCATCCATGCTTTTACTGACAGATACAATCAGTTTCATTGTAAATAAACGAGCCGATGAATAGTGTTATCTGGAAATTTACCTGTGATTTAGCTGAGGTGATGTCATTTTGCAGGCGCTGTATTTTCCTTTTCAACTCGTCTATTGCACCTTTGTTGTTTTTCAGCTCTGTGCTGCACTGGTTAGCCTGAGATGAAACCAAGTCAAACTGTGGAGGAAAACAGGTATATGCACAATTATGAGGTATACATAGATAGAAATACACAATTAATAATATCTATATATACAGTTGAAGTAAGAGTTATTAGCCCTCCTGTATACTTTATTTCCCATTTTTTGTTTAATGGAAAGAAGATTTCTTCAACACATTTTTAATCAAAATAGTTTTAATAACTCATTTCTAATAAGAGATTTATTTTATCTTTGCCCTGATGACAGTACATAATATTTGACTAGATATTCTTCAAGATACTTCTATACAGAATAACGCGACATTTAAAGGCTTAACTAGGCTAATTAGGCAGGTTAGGGTAATTACAGTAGGCAAATCATTGAATAACGATGGTTTGTTCTGTAGACTATTGGGAAAAAAATCTAATAATATTTACCTTAAAATGTTTGTTAAAGAAATAAAAACTGCTTTTATTCTAGCCGATATAAAACAAATAAGACTTTCTCCAGAAGAAAAAAATATTATAGGAAATACTGTGAAAAATTCCTTGCTTTGTTAAACATCATTTGGAAAATATTTTAAGAGAAAAAAATCGAATAATTATGACTTCAACTGTGTGTGTGTGTATATATAAATATATATATATATATATATATATATATATATATATATATATATATATATATATATATATATATATATATATATATATATATAGGATAAGTGCCTTGAAATTAGGATTTTGGGTGCTGTGGAATATAAAAGATTGCAATAAACCACTTAAAAGTTAACGCCAGCCATTCTACTTTGCTGTGTGAGTTCAAAAGTTTAAACTCTTAAGATTACAGTACTTTAAAACATGAGAACCTGCCGGAAATGACAGATACCATCTCAAGATCTCACTTGTTTTTCATGGATATTAAATGAGAAAGTATAATCTTTGCTTTAGGCATCTGTGATTTTTCTCTAGAGAAACGTCTTCAGTAATCTCATATTTCTGCTCTAGTGTTTCAGCAAATCTGATCCTCACGTTGTTCTTATACTAAACTGATTACTAGTATCTTGCTAAATATCTAGTTATTATGGCAAAGACAAAAGAAATTAGTTATTAAAACTATTATGTTTAAAAAAAAAAGTGTTGAACAAAAATCTCTCCTTTTAACAGCACTTGGCAGTCCCTCCAGGATATTGTAGGGTCATTTTATTCATATAATTGCAGCCAAAATGATTGATTTTGTAATGTCTTTCTGAAATGTTTTGGTATTATTTGCACATGTTGTAAAATAGTTTTTTTTTTTATCTCAAGAACTCAGACTCTGAAAATTCCTTGTAGAGACTGACTTAAGTAATTTTTAAAAAAACTAAAGTTTTTATTCATTCATTCATTCATTCATTTTCTTGTCAGGTTAGTCCGTTTATTAATCCAGGGTCGCCACAGCGGAGTGAACCGCCAACTTATCCAGCAGCTTTTTACGCCGCGGATGCCCTTCCAGCCGCAACCCATCTCTGGGAAAGCTAAAGTTTTTATACTTTTTCTAAATATTTCCTATGGAATTTTTAATGTAGTAAGGAAAATTTATTTCCTATAATTTTATTCTTCTGGAGAACACCTTATTTCTTTTAGTTTGGCTGGAATGAAGGCATTTTTAAATATTATATTCAAAATTATTAGCTTCCTAAAGACTTTATATTTTTCAATTTTCTACAGAACGAACCATTGTTGTCCAATGACTTGGCAATAATTAACAGACAAACAAAATCCATAAGTGGACTGTAAAACATTGCTGTAAAATTTACAGTATTACTGGCCATTTTGGTAGTGTAAAACTACAGCACAGTTGTAATTGTTAAATTGCAGTGCACTTGTAAATTTTACATTATTACTGTAAATTTTTACAGCATACTGGTAAAACTTGCAAATTAACATGTACAACTCTGCTATATTTATACAGCACAATTGCAATTGTTAAATTGCAGTGCACTTGTAAGTTTTACAGTATTACTGGCAACCACAGTCAGACCTTCATGTTTTTGCGATTTTTTTTTCTGTCAAAAAATTCAACGCACATCTCCCATTCCCTTTTAGAGCCTGCTGCGTCACGCCATAAGCGCATTTGCTATTTACAGGACGTAAAGTAAGTGGACAACAAAAAGCCAAAAATATATATTAATTGCGATCCTGCAAAATTTTTATTTAAACGCAAAATAATCAGATGAAAATAAACATCTAATTCTAACCATAGAACCAAATTATATTAATTTCAGTTTGCAAATGTTTTACGTGACTTATAGACATTGCATACGCAGCGCAGAAAAAAATGACATCTCACTTATGCCCTCACAATCATGAAAGTGCGGAAAAATAGTTTATCAGCCCATACAGTAAGCAGACGTAAATGAAGCATAAATCGTGAGTGATTTACATCTGAAGTCAATGGAAAGATGCGATTAGACATCCTGCGGCACAAGCTGAGCGAATGACTTGAGCGTTTCATGCGTTTGACGCGTGTCAGACTACAAAAGAAAGTGGGACCAAACATCTAAAAAAACAGAGCAATGGAACAGACAGAAAGTGTGAGAGTATAAAAAATAAGAGTCATACAACCTTCCTTTGGCTTAATTCCTACCGTTTTAGATTTATGGTTTAGATCTTGACAAGCTTTATTTTTTTTAATTTTGTTATATATGTAGATTGCACATCCAGCACATACCTAATATGTTAAATACATTATCCTATTTATAATTTTTTTTAATCGCTAAATTTTCCACAAATTTCTGGGAATTACCACCACAAATTAGTATTGCAAAAATCACCAAACACATGTAAGAAACTAGGGGGACTGCAAAATTACCAGTAATACTGTACATTTTACAGCACTTTTTTACAGTGTAATCCTAAAATAATCTGAATGCATGACCTAAACCTAACTTCTCTGATTTATTTATTGTCTCAATAATGTCATGTTTCTCCTCTAGTGATTCAGCAGATGTGATCCTCCTCACCTTGTTCTTGTACCAGGCCTCGGCTTCTCTGCGACTGCAGGCTGAAATCTCCTCATACTGGCTCTTGACGTCAGCGAGGATCTTCTCCATGTTCAGATTTCGGCTGTTGTCCATCTGCACCACCACAGACGTGTCCTTCACCTCGTCCCGCAGCTCCTCCAGCTCCTACAGGTGAAGACAAATCCATCTCAGATCATCTCAAACATCTGTGTGTTTCTGTTGCGCGTCTGGATTTGCATTTTACCTGCTCATAGAAGCTCTTGAAAAAGTTCAGCTCTTCCTGGATTGTTTCTAATTTTTCCTCCAGGGCAATTTTACCCAAGTACGTCGTGTCTACGTCCTGTCAGAAGATTTATTTAAAGTTAGTTTGGAGGCAAAAAGAACCAAGTTGGGTAGGATTATTATTGGTAACTAACTGCAAAAAAAGGTAAAAGTGACAAAATAACCATAAATAAAAATAAACTATACAATATTTACAGGCTTGTTCAGCTAAATTAAACACTCTGAATAAATCATTACATTACAAAATCATACCATTTTATAGTTTGGTATGGTAACAGGTAGAGAAATATACATATAAAAGACAATAAACAATATATATATATATATATATATATATATATATATATATATATATATATATATATATATATATATATATATATATATATATATATATATATATATATATATATATATATATATATATATATATATATATATATATATATATTAATGGAAGTAAACAACAAACAGCCAATATAAATATAAACAACAGAACAATGAGTTTTTAATCACTGGCCATGAGGTCATGACCCTGATGATGTCACCCAAATCTGTCTTACCTTTTTCAGAAGAACAAACGCATTTTCAGCTTTGTTTCTGTTGCCAATCTCATCTTCATACCTGCAAAGAGAAGCTGCATGTTGGTATATACAACATTTGCTTTATGATATCAGAATTGCTAAAGCTATTCAAAATAGAGTTTAAATATATATTGAAGTCAGAATTATTAGCCCTGCTTTGATTTTTTATTTTTTTTTAATATTTGCCAAAATGCTGTTGAACAGAGCAAGGAAATTTTACTTTTTTAACACCCATTTGAGGTCAAAATTATTAGCCCCTTTAAGCTAATTGTGTTTTTGATAGTCTACAGAACAAACCATAGTTATACAATAACTTGCCTAAATACCCTAACCTGCCTAGTTAAACTAATTAACCTAGTTAAGCCTTTAAATGTCACTTTAAGCTGTATAGAAATGTCTTGAAAAATATCTAATAAAATATTTTGTGCTGTCATCATGGCAAAGATAAAATAAATCAGTTATTAGAAATGAGTTATTAAAAAAAAAGTCTTGTTAACTTTTTAATTAAGTATTATTATAATTATTTTAAGATTTTTTTTTTGCCTTTTTGCCTTTATTGGGTGGACAGGACAGTATTTTAGACAGGAAACAAGGTGGGAGAGAGAGAGAGAGAGAGGGGGTAGGGACAGGAAATGTCCTCGAGCTGGGATTCGAACTCGGGACGCCCTGAAGTGCTACTGCACCATATGTCAGTGTGCTAACCACAAGGCTACTGCGCCCACTATTATTATTATTGTTTACTGAAATCAATAATATAAGTTTAGTAATTGAATTACAGCTTAAATAAAGTATAAAAATAAGATGAAGATGATATGTAGCCTACTCAATTCACCTGTACCACATGTCTTTGGACTGTTGGGGAAACCGAAGCACTGGAGAAAACCTACGCGTACGCAGGGAGAACATGCAAACTCCTCACAGAAACGCTAGCTGACCCAGCTGAGGCTCGAACCAGTGACCTTCTTGCTGTGAGGCGACAGCACTATCTACTGCGCCACTGTGTCACCAAACAGTAGTTACTATTAATTACTATAGTCTTTTTCTTGTGGGAAGGCAAACAGGTTTTTAGCATTGTAGATCAATTCAACATAGTTTAATTGAATCCACCTGTTTGCATTAATTCAACTTGCAAAGATATTTTTATCCCCAATTTCTGTTTAACGGAGAGCAGATTTTTTTCAACACATTTCTAAACATAATAGTTTTAATAACTCATTTCTTATAACTGATTTACTTTATCTTTGCCATGATGACAGTAAATAATATTTGACTAGATGTTTTTCAAGACACTTCTATACAGCTTAAAGTGACATTTAAAGGCTTAACTAGGTTAACTAGGCAAGTTAGGGTAATTAGGCAAGTTATTGTATAACGAGGGTTTATTCTGTAGACAATCAAAAAATTGCTTTAAGGGGCTAATAATCTTGACCTTAAAATTGTACAAAATTAAGAACTGCTTTTATTCTTGCCAAAATAAAACAAATAAGTCTTTCTCCAGAAGAAAAAATATTATCAGACATGCTGTGAAAATGTCCTTGCTCTGTTAAACATTCATTCATTCATTCATTCATTCATTTTCTTGTCGGCTTAGTCCCTTTATTAATCCGGGGTCGCCACAGTGGAATGAACCGCCAACTTATCCAGCAAGTTTTTACGCAGCGGATGCCCTTCCAGCCGCAACCCATCTCTGGGAAACTTCCACACACACACACTCATACACAACGGACAATTTAGCCTACCCAATTCACCTGTACCGCATGTATTTGGACTGTGGGGGAAACCGGAGCACCCGGAGGAAACCCACACGAAGGCAGGGAGAACATGCAAACTCCACACAGAAACGCCAACTGAGCCGAGCCTCGAATCAGCGACCTTCTTGCTGTGAGGCGACAGCACTACCTACTGCACCACTGCCTCGCCCCACTCTGTTAAACATCACTTGTAAAATATTTAAAAAGGAAAAAAAAATTCAAAGGGGGGCTAATAATTCTGACTTCAACTGTATATTGAAAAAGTGGATGAAAACTAATGCACAATATTATGCCTTAAGCTCTGATTACCATGGTAATAACTGCAAACAGTATTGTTGTTGTTTTACATTATTTAGCATGTATATTAAGATTAATATTGAATTTAACGTTTACACTAAAACTATTATTCTGCTGATGATGATAAACTGAACTGTAGTTTTCAGCAGATGCAACTATACATACCTCTGCTTTTGCTCCTGGACCTGTGCGTGGGCTTTTCTGAGCTCGTTATCCAGCTGCTCTTTGTCTTTCTTCACTCTCTCCAGCTGCATCTGTAAGGAAGTGCTGTAATTCTTCAGCATGGGCTCCAGTTTAGACTCCGCTTTAGTCTCTTTCTGTAGTAGTCGCCATTTGGTCTCCAAAAGCTTGTTCTCCTGCTCTAGTTTGCGAACCTGCCAGTGTTTCAGAGAAGGTTTATTGTCATTTATTCAGATGTCGAAAAATATTCTAATTAATTTCCAACTTCAGTCTGGTGTGATTAACAGACCTTGTCGATGAAGGAGGCGAAGCGGTTGTTGAGCGTCTTCATCTGCTGTGTCTCCTGCATGCGCACCGTCTGCAGCTCTGGGTCCAGCTGCAGATCCACCGGCACCAGCAGACTGCTGTTCACAGACACAGGTCTGATCGGGGCTCCAGATGCCGGCATCATGTTCCCAAAGCCGAAATAAGAGTTTCCCTGCCGGGGGATTGAGGCGTTGGAGCCCACAGAGCGGCTGCTGAAACTCATGGCTAAACACACACACGCTGCTCCTGACAATCCTGATGCTTATATACTGACAGGTGGGTGTGTATTTCTGCATAAATGAAGATAAACCAGCATTCCTCAGTCTGAAAAACCTGTTCAGCCCACCTGTTATCCACAGCAAACATACTAGACATTCATGCACGCTCACGTCACTCACAACTACTGTTTTCACATTACAAAGATATCAGGTACTTAAAACGGCGAGGATTTCCTGATAGTGATGGTGTAAAATATGTGATGCATGTGTTATGGATGTGCTATTAGTTAAATGTGGCTTATTAGAGTCGCTGTTAAATATTTTCGTTGATCTGATGTGACTTATTAGTGTCATATTGTGCCATTCATGCACAATAGACAATAAATCATAGACTGTTTTTACTGCCTTTAACAGTTTTACACTGCAAAAAATGCTTTTCTTACTTAGATTTTTTGTCTTGTTTCTAGTCCAAATATCTCACAATTCTTAATTCAAGAAGAATTTTCTAGACAAGCAAAACATATTGCCTTGTTTTGAGCAATAATATGCCAAAATTAAGTGAGTTTTTCTTAAAACAAGCAAAATAATCAGCCTTCATACTTCTTCATCTCGGGGGCTTTTTCAGTTTATTCAATTTGCTTTTGTATAATGTTATTATTATTAGCAATACTATTTATTATATCCATATTTATATTTGTTTTATTAAAAACAAGCTTAGATTTGTCCACCAACAGGTTTTAGACCATATGGGGCACAGCATGTGTATTAGCATATAACTCAGGTTTTGACCACACTTTGTTATTATTGTTCATTTATTCATTTGCTGGAAATTAGAACTGAATTTAGAAACAGTTTTTAAACAAGTCTTTGCGCTTAACAAACAAAATTAATTATTCATAGGCTTATCGATGTCTGTGCGTACAACACGTTTCCCTATCCACGAGAGCAAAAGTGAAACTAGATTATGAGATGCCTTATCTCTCATTCTCGCGCTGTAGATGCTCTGTTTAACTGTTTTCTTGCTTGTGAAATGCTCAGTTTTTCCACCTACACTTACTTTACGTCTTGTAAATAGCAAATGCGCTTATGGTGCGACGCAGCTGGCTCTTAAAGGGAATGGGAGATAAGACTCTGATTGGTTTATTCTCAAAACACACCTATAACTCATTAAGAAAATGAAATCAACCCTTTTAGACCAAGCGCCACGGCGCAAAGTGGATTTTTCCGTCCTTATAATAGCAAAAATGGATTCTGACACGTCCTGAAAGCGTTTCCGCCCTGCGCTCTGCACTTTGCGCATGGATCGTCAAAATAGAGCCCTAAGGCAGTTCTGAAGGCAAAAGGAGATCAAACCCAGTACTAGTAAGGTGTACCTAATAAAGTGGCCGGTGAGTGCATATATAAAAAACCACTGGAATTATGAAGTGTTGTCACCGACTCGGTACCAGTCATTCCCCTCGCTGGCCAGCAGAGGTCACCATCCCCGGACTTTTAAGCATTACATCATCCATCTATATACTGATTGTGCACACCTGAACTGAATCCCGGTAACGACCCACGCTTCCTATATAAGCCACACTCAAACACCAGTCCATTGCGAAGTCTTGTTTAGTCCCGGCCAGCATTACTGAGCGGTCTTTCCTGCCTGATCTTCTGTGTATAACCCTGGACTGTTTCTGACTCCGATTTGCCTTCTGCCTGCCCACGACCCTTGCTTGATACACGGACTCTGAACCACGCTGCCTGCCCTCGACCCAAGCCTGTTTAACGGATTCTGAACCACGACGCCTGCCACTGATCTATGCCTGGTAAATCACTCTGTGTCTGTCAGCCGCCAGCCCCAAGACCATCAATAATTACTGTTGATGTGTGTTCGCACTTTAGTGCGTATTGGATGTTTGTGTTTGACTGTGACTAATAAATACTGCATAATGGATCCTGCAGTGTCAGTCTCCTCATTACAAGTGTGTTTCATGGGTGAGTGGGCTTGACAAACCACCTATAGAAACACTTTTCTCTCTAAAAAAACACCCTCTTAACTCGCTTTGTTCTCTGAGCACAAACAGTTCCCTAATTAGCACTTCTTGTGTGTATTGCCTCTTCTTGTTGGATTGCTGAATGCCTCCTCAACTGTATGTTGCTTTGGAGTGTCTGCTAAATCCGGGGTCCCCAAACTTTTCAACCCTCCACCCCCAAAAGGACAATGCCAGTGACTCGCAACCCCCCAATATCCTCTGAGGTGGTTATAAATACAGAAACCTTGCATGCAATGGCGCACACACACCAATAGACCCAAGTCTATTCTTCGTTTATTTTTTTAACATATGTCAGTGTTGTAAATGGGCCAGAAAGTTTACCCTGGTGTTATAAAATCAATCTGCTGCATCTGACGCTATTGCTGTGTCTTTAATATAATGTAATTACCCCAGGGGTCGCAATCCAATAGAACTAGTAACTAAGCTACTATAACTATACAGTATATAGTAACTATAAACGATTATTTTTTCTCTTCAGTAGGTTATGAATAAAGTATGCTCATTCTTATGATTAAAAAAAAAAAGATTTTTGGAAATCACCAGGCGACCCCCCCTCCCCTTTTATTGTCCCGACCCCCACTTTGAGAACCACTGTGCTAAATGACCACATGTAAATGTAATAAATAATCAGGCCCGGCCCTAACCAGTTTGGCACCCTAGGCAAGATTTCAATTTCAAAGAAATTCCACTGCTAGTGTATAGTCATAAGAAACTATATAGCTTTTTGATCGACTACTACAAGCTGGGAAAACGTCAGCTAAATATGCCAATGCACCGTTAACGTTATAGCTGAATAGATCTCATATTTACGCATTTGAGGAAGGAATGATGGGGGTATTTACATTACGATTACTATTTTCCATAACATCCATGCCCTTCCATAACATTAGGTGACGTTAAAACTAACAGATAGCACTATTTAGCTATCTAGTTAGCTATTTAGCTAAGATAGCTATTCATTGATTAGCAATCTGTCAACGTTGGGATGTAAAAAATACGGGACAACAAATAGCTTCAAATGATAGAATACATAGCAAACATTAGAAAATATTGACAATAAAATAAAAGGTTTAGCCTATTAAAATAAATAGCCTATAGAAATTAAATAAAGCTATAAAATCTCTTTCACTTTTAATTGTATTTGCATATAGATTAAAGTTACTATAGTTATTTAGTGAAGAGCAGCAAATGAATCTCTCATTGTGTTTTGTTTGATAACAGAGGTGTTAATGTAAGAATGCACAGATCTATAATAAAGCATTCAACTACTTAAGTAGCTGTGCTCATTTATCAAAAAGAAGCACTTTTCCGACTGTCCCTTACTCAAAGCCCCGCTCAGCGTGAGCTCTCCCGGTTAAACGCAGATTGCGAGGACTCAAACGAAGAAGTGGTTGTAATGTCGAGCGAAAAAAGAAAAGAAAAAGACAGCTGTGAAACATAACCAGCTTTGTCTTTTTGTAGTAAACAGGCTTTAGATCTTTTTAGGGTAAGAGGTTTTTGAATTATTGCCGTCTATCACTGAATGTGTCAGGAATATCGAAAACAAAACCAACTTAACCACACTCATTTCTGGCGCCCCCCTGGATGTACAGCGCCCTTAGCATTTGCCTATACTGCCTATGCCACGGGCCGGCCCCGTAAATAATCATTTTACCTAAGGGCATCCACTGTGTAAAACATATGCTGGATAATTTGGCGGTTCATTCCGCTGTGGCGACCCCAGGTTAATAAAGGGACTAGGCCGAAAAGAAAATGAATGAATAAACAAATCCCCCAATGGACCCTTTTCACCTTTTACAGACTGTGACCCGTTTAATGGTTATCAGCATCTTAAATCCTTGAAATATATAGATTAAAATTAAAGTTACTTAATAAAACTAATTAATAATAAAAAAAATATTTTGAAAATCAAAATTAATGTAAAAATATACAATTAAAAACGTATATAATAAAATCTACAAAAGTGTCTCAATATACTAGAATTCTCCATAAATAAACAACAATTTAAATATTGTTTGACAGCATAAACAACAACAAAAAATGTTTTAAGTGTTTTTTGATAAATAAAGATGCAAAAACAAGTCGCAAGAGGGCGACGAAGCTTAAAGTTTATCCCAGCAGGATCCCTCAGGGGGCACTGTGGAGACGCACGCAAAACTTCACTTGCACGCACGCAAATCTGCTTCCTGTTTACATTTTGCAGAGCACTTTCACTGCGAGCAGAAACAGCAGAGACATCGCCTCAAACTCCTGGAAACAGGCTCCGAGCTACAGTAGTTGTGACCCGCCGCTGTCCGTGCGCCTGCAGCCGATCCTGTCTGATAGACAGGCCGTTTCAATGCATTTCAGAGAAGCTTTACCGCCGCGCAGATGGACGCTGTTGATCTGTTTTCAAGCTGCAGAAAGGGCGACATTGCCAGAGTGAGGTCAGACAGACCCATGCCTTCTCCTTGTTGTTGTTTTGGTTTTATGTTTCACATATAAGCAGATATTCACGGCCTTATATGTGTTTAATATGCTGACATAAACTATACTGATTCTGCGTGTGCGCGTAGGCTTACTGTAAATGCTCCCAGCCTAAATAAATGATCTCTGGTGAAGTAAAGTTGGTTTTATATTCACACATTCAGACTTTCTCGTTAAATTGAGGTACAGTTGGTTTTATATTAACACATTCGTTCAGTTTTAAACAGTGACAACTTGTGACACTTTCTATTTTGTTTGTTTCTCTAATGTTACTTTAAATATTCCGTCTGAAATAGCTTTTAAATACGACTTTAAAATAAATTTAGCACTATTTAATTGACTGTGAACAATTCTTTGATAGTCATTGGCTGCTAATATGACTTCCCTATTTATAATTTGCAAATAATACTTTTTTGAAATCATAATATTTAGGTTACAGTACAAAATGTGTGAATATAAAATCAATTTTACCTCAGTGTTGTTGTTTTAGTTTTAAGTTTCACATATAAGCAGATATTCGTCACTTAATATGTGTTTAATATGCTGACATAAACTATACAGATTCTCTGAATGCATGTAGACGTAAATATTGCCAGCCTACATAAATCTCATTGAGGTAAAATCGGTTCTATATTCACACGTTCTGACTTTCTCCTTAAATTGAAGGTAAAGTTGGTTTTATATTTACACGT
The DNA here is from genome assembly GCF_052040795.2 of Danio rerio. Taxonomy (NCBI): domain Eukaryota; kingdom Metazoa; phylum Chordata; class Actinopteri; order Cypriniformes; family Danionidae; genus Danio; species Danio rerio. The sequence goes on from NC_141028.1 coordinate 8,815,524, forward strand.
TTGTTCATTTTGTTTAACTTTTGGCACACTCTCTATTGCTTCTTGCGCTACTTTAAAATAATATTCGGTCTGAAATAGGCATGAGGCCTATTACCGTGGTTTGGAAAAGTCAAGTTTTTTGTTGTTGTGTTTTACATGTTTTTTCACAACATTTTTATTTACTTTTTTAGGGCAACAGTATCTTCAGCAGAAAAGCTACTTATCCACACTATTTGAAATGTTTCCTAAAATAAAATATATTGTGTTCAATAGGGGAAAATAGTAGCTTTTTACCCAGACATTTAAAAAGAACTTATTTTGGGTCAATAATCACAATACTGCAATACAGTGAAACCGTGATATTTTTAACCAAGGTAATCATACCGCCAGAATCTTATACCGGCCCATGTCTAATCTAAAATGGCATGTAAAAACGACTTCAAAACAATACTAGCACTATTTAATTGACCGAGAATAATGTTGTACTTTGATGGACTTTGGCTGCTAATATGGTTTAACTGTATAAAATTTGCAAAGAATAGTTTTGTGAAATTATAATATTAAGGAAAAAGTCTAAATGTGTGAATATTAAACCCACTTTACTTCAGTGTAGTTGTTTTGGTTTTAAGTTTCGTATATAAGCAGATATTCACGACCTATTATGTGTTTAATATGCTGACATTAACTATACAGATTCTCTGCATGCATGTAGACACTGTAAATACTCACAGCTTACTTAATCTCTTTGATCAAGTTTTTTAAATTTATTTTATATATATATATATATATATATATATATATATATATATATATATATATATATATATATATATATATATATATATATATATATATATGCATATATATGACTATATATAAATGCATATCTAAGCACACGTTCGTGATTTTGATTCTGATACTGTATCTGCATATATAAGCAACTGTGTTTATATTAAATTACAGTTTAGTTCTGTATATTCATATCTAAGCACATATGCATGGGCTTTAAATCTTTTTGGTACCATATATGCATGTCTAAGCAATGCTTGGCTTATTTATTATGCAGATGCTGTGTATGTGTTTAGTTGTCAAGATGTTGTTATATTGCAGTATTGAACTGCGCTTCTCAAACACATTTGCTTGAAGCACATCCTTTACTTATAACACTGTGATACGCTTGAGTTGTTTTTCAGTGTCATTTAGTGTGACAGCAATGGTGTGAAATAGTGAAAGTCACCCAGTTGTGGCCTCAGAATCAGAAGGAAAAGCATGTGAGAGGGACAGATAACATGGCGTCACTGTGTTGACCCACATACTGGAATTACTGTACACTAGTTTGCAGATTTCTTGAAGCACACTGGATGTACTCTATCTGATGCCTGATTTATTATTATTATTTTTTATGTTTTCCAGATACTTGGTTGAACAAAGGGATGTAGAACTGAACATCAGAGATAAGTGGGACAGCACACCTCTGTAAGATTGCTTTATTAATATTATTAATATTCAGTGCTGTCAGATGATTAATCACATCCAAAATAAAAGCTTATATTTACAATAAATAATATAATACAAAATAATATAATATAATACAATACAATACAATACAATATAATGCAATGCAATGCAATGCAATACAATATACATTGAAAAGATCAATGAAAAGATAATTTCAAAACAAATCCTCTTTAACCCAAAGCTTTTTTTTTATTTTTTTTTATTGCTGCGCTTATACCCAGAGGACTCAAATTGTAGTAGAAATAAAACAAGTATTTTTAGACCTCAGCTTGCTTTATGCCAAAAAAATATGCAGCTTTGCTATAGAAAAAGATGCAAAGACTAAACGCTACTCAATGGATAAGACAAACGTTGTCAAGCCTGCCATTAGAAAAAATTACTTGTTTACTAAAAGCTAAACAGCGTGTATTTGAAAACATATATGAAGTCCTTTCATTAGTTGTATCAAAGAAGTGGAATTAACAGAGGAAGAAGTTGATGAATAATTATTTTTGGACAGTGCAGCTCCAGTCTTGTAGTTCTGTATTGATACATTCTTCTATATTTATTTGCTGTACCTAGTACTCAGTATGATTATAATTGACATGTTTGAATAGATTACCATTAATGACAAAGAGAGGAGCACTTTTACTTTTTATTTATATATATATATATATATATATATATATATATATATATATATATATATATATATATATATGTATGTATGTATGTATGTATGTATGTATGTATGTATGTATGTATGTATGTATGTATGTATGTATATTAAAAACAAAACAATTTTTCAATGTTTGCAAACTAAAAACGAAAATAAAAATATTAGGGAAAAAAATCAAAATATAATATAATATAAATCAAAATATAATATAATATAATATAATATAATACAATATAATATAATATAATATAATATAATATAATTTAATATAGGCGAGGCAGTGGCGCAGTAGGTAGTGCTGTCGCCTCACAGCAAGAAGGTCAATAGTTCGAACCTCAGCTCAGTTGGTGTTTCTGTGTGGAGTTTGTATGTTCTCCCTGCCTTTGCGTGGGTTTCCTCCGGGTGCTCCGGTTTCCCCCACAGTCCAAAAACATGTGTTAAAGGTGAATTGGGTAGGCATTAGGTAGGCTGAATTGTCCGTAATATATGAGTGTGTGTGTGGATGTTTCCCAGAGATGGGTTGCGGCTGCAAGGGCATCCGTTGCGTAAAAACTTGCTGGATAAGTTGGCGGTTCATTCCGCTGTGGCGACCCCAGATTAATAAAGGCCGACAAGAAAATGAATGAATAATCTAATATAATATATTATAATATAATATAATATACATTTTTATTTTTTGTCCTATGAATGTTTATTAAGAAACCGATGTGATTATGTGTTATATATTGTACATTTAGTATAGATTTAGTATAGCCAAAGCTGCTGATTTGGCATTAGAACATAACAAAACAAACAATAATATAATATACAAAAACTAATTTTTACAAATATATTTGTAATTTGCATTAGATATCAAATATCTAATCTACTTGCTTGTATTTATATAAATTATATACACACACACACACACACACACAAGCTTTTTTATGGATGTGATTTATCAGGATTAATTTTTCGACAGCACTTTTTTTCTTTATATTTTCTTTTATTTGTCAGTGATGTGTGTTGTGCTTTCTCTTCTGTCTTCAGGTATTATGCATGTCTCTGTGGACATGAAGAGCTGGTGCAGTACCTGCTCGCCAACGGTAAACGCTAAATTCATAATACATCATTAACCAGGGAGTTATGATCTTTCAAATATTCAGAATGAGAATCCTTAATAAACATTCAGCTAGTAAAACTATATTTAATGAGAACTCTCAAGTTTTTTTTTTATTTAACTTATGGTTTGTGTTTTTTTTTTATTGATTGAGTTAGTTAGTTAGTTAGTTAGTTAGTTAGTTAGTTATTTGGAACACACATCGCGAAACGTAGTGGACTTTATTCGGAGGCCGTTGAGATAAACTGTTGATTTACTTTTTTAATGTATTACATTATTTATATTATTATATTATTTGTAAGATTATTTGTTTGAAATTAGAAATTAGTTCCCACGTTTCTTGAAAGTACTTGAATTTCAGACATATGAATTCAAGGCCTGGAAAGTACTTCAAAACAAACATAGGTCCTTGAAAATGCTCGAATTTAAAGTGTATGGTGTTATTTCTGCAATTGAACTATTCTGCTTTCATAAACTGAAACAAAAAAAATGAAATTCTTAATATAAAAAACATCCATCCATCCATCCACAGGATCTATCTATCTATCTATCTATCTATCTATCTATCTATCTATCTGTCTGTCTGTCTGTCTGTCTGTCTGTCTGTCTGTCTGTCTGTCTGTCTGTCTGTCTGTCTGTCTGTCTGTCTGTCTGTCTGTCTGTCTGTCCGTCCGTCCGTCCGTCCGTCCGTCCGTCCGTCCGTCCGTCCGTCCGTCCGTCCGTCCGTCCGTCCGTCCGTCCGTCCGTCCGTCCGTCCGTCCGTCCGTCCGTCCGTCCGTCCGTCCGTCCGTCCGTCCGTCCGTCCGTCCGTCCGTCCGTCCGTCCGTCCGTCCGTCCGTCCGTCCGTCCGTCTGTCTGTCTGTCTGTCTCTCTGTCTGTCTGTCTGTCTGTCTATCTATCTATCTGTCTACCTACCTATTCTGGGGGTGTGAATTACAAACGTTCTCGATGTATTGCTTTTAAAAAGTCCTAGAAAGTTTTTGAGTTTGGTGTCCATAAAACAGTGAGAACCCTGGTTTTAAGTGTATTTGTGGTATTTGTGTAAGTAATCCCAGACATGTGTATTGTGTGACAGGAGCAAAGTGTGAGGCGAACACGTTTGACGGCGAGCGCTGTCTGTACGGAGCTCTGAGTGACGCAATTCGTCGTCTGCTCAAGGAGTACAAGCGCATCACAGCCAAGGCCATGCAGAGAGACTATTACGACCAGTTCCTGCAGACGTGAGCATTACAAACACACACTACCACACACTTCACACGTTTTAAGTCAAGTTAAAGGGCCATGAAACCCCCTCGTTTCAGCAGGGTGTTTTCACACCTCTACTTTGGAAAAAGTCAGAAAAGTGGGCGTGTCCAGCTCTGTTTAGGGGGGAGTGTTGGAGGAACTAAAGTGGGAGGGTGTGGGAGTGTCTATTTTGGCACGCGCGAGTTTCAGAGTCAAAATACACACGCAGGAGAAAGTGATGGTGTTTAACCTACATGGACATCTGTAGTCGAATTATTTGCCAAATTATTAAATGTTGGACTTTAACTGCAGTTTGGCTCTTTCATTCAGGGAATTCATTCATGTCCCTCGCGACAAACAAGATATTTGATTCGAGGATCTGCTCTAAGCGTGTATTTTTCATGCAATGTTTGATACCGCACGGCGAATGAGAGAAAAAAACCCTCCGCATTTCCCGGAAACTTAGATGCACTCGGCAGGTAGCGTCAGAAAGCCGCGTGTGTTATTCCGGTCACTAAATGCGGTTAAAAACCCTACACGAGGTTAAAGTTTGGTTGTGGTGCTAACATGTTTACACTCTGTGCTATAGTTAACTTAGTTCAATACGAACAAACTGAATAAACAAAGAGCACTGGTCGCTCACTTACCAAATCTGTAGAGACAGGACAATCACCAGCAACTAGAGCCGCGTCTTTATTAAGAGGAAACTAAAGCGAATCCGGATCTCAGCGTTTGCAGATGAGAACAGCTCTCAGGTAAACAATGTTCCTCCAAGTTAGACACGTAAGTTATTGTTGTCGAGCGTCGCGTACACTGTTAATCCACACGTGACTCCAGCTGAGCTCTCACAGAGAGAAAATGAAAACAAAACTTAACGGCAGCAAACTATAAAAGCAACATTTCACGCTTGTTTTGCCAACACAACGTAGCGTCTCTGTCGTCTAAACACGGTGACACTAATGAATATTAATGAAGTTGCACAATAGAGCGCGCTGATTGGTTTGAACCAAGCCTTACTCATGCATTAATGCAACACACTGTAAGACGTAATAAGACACACTCTGGCACAGACGCCCAGTCTGCACGCTGGAATACACGCTATTATGTCATGACCGTGATGCAGCTTCAAAAATTCGTTTCAAACTGGAAGTACGAATTTGCTTGAAATAACGCAAAAACAACCAATTTACACTTTTTAGTGAAATATAGGTGTCTTAATAGTATTTTTAGCAGTGTGGGACACATATACGACTGTCAACAGCTCAAAAAATGTGTTTTGGTGTTTCGTGACCCTTTAAGCTTTGTCATTCCGCTACATGTCTGGACATACAGTGCAAATGTCATGTCTCACAGGACCACGGTGCTACATAAATAAATAAATTCCATCCAAAGATGTGAATTAGGTTTATGTACCGAACTGGAATATAGCAAACCACATATGTGAGTAAAGCACCGTTTCTGTGGAAAGAGTCAAAGAGAACAAAATCATCACTTCCTAATAAACTGGTGGCAAACATCAATAAAGAACAATGCAGTTTGATGCAGTAGGAGAAGCCACTGTGGGCCTTTTTTCTTATATTATAAATGACTTGCGCCTAAGAAGACGAAACGCAATGAACGCAATCCACTGGCTTTTGGAGCAGTGAGACACAGACACTCAAGACAGTTCTGGAGGTATTATGGAAAATATAATAATAATACTGAACCACTGTTATGACAGACTTTGGCTGAGAGATTTTCGACTGACCAAAACAATCGTTCAGATGCTTTACAATGTGCTCGCTCCAATAGTTTGTCCTAGAGCTGCACAATTAATGGTTAAAAGATCGCAATCTCGATTCGACCCTCTAGACTAGGGGTCACCAATCTCGGTCCTGGAGGGCCGGTGTCCCTGCAGGGTTTAGCTCCAACTAGCTTCAACACACCAGCCTGGGTGATTCAAGTATACCAAGTAAGAGCTTGATTAGCTTGTTCAGGTGTGTTTGATTAGGGCTGGAGCAAAAATCTGCTGGACACCGGCCCTCCAGGAACAAGTTTGGTGACCACTGCTCTAGACGATCTTAATCCAGCATTTCTTCGATTCTGCCAATCATATTTTCAAGTTCAGGAGAGAAGAAAAGGCGGCTGCACGAGTCTTTTTTTATTGTTTCACATACCTTGCTCAGTGACATGGACACCTCCAAATGATGTTAAATTAGTCACATAATGTATTTTATAGGTATAATTCACCTAAAAATGTCATTTTTGTCTTCATATAATGATGTTTTCGCGGCCGGGAAATCACAAGAGACGTGAACTGCTGACCGAGCTGTTATCACAAAGAGGGCGCGCGCTCTACTTAATGATAGACACATGCGCGTCTACTTTAGTGAACAGAACCTGCAAATGTTGCGAGTAACAGGTAATACAGTTGTCAATAATATTCAGTTTGTGGCACCGAGTGATTGTTTGGGAGCCGCGCGCGAAGTATGAACAAGCACTTAGCAGTCAAAATGAAACCGAAAGTGTGCACTTCATTTAAATGATTATATCGCATTTTAGAGTTATGATTACGGCAAGCGTTTATGTTTTTTCTTTTATAGCGAAAATGTTTACAATGACAGTAAAACTACTCTTGCCTATATATTGTTGAATATAATCTGATAATGGCAAATGTCTGATTTTACCAGTGAATAAATTTGTCTAATATGACAGATTGCAAGCATATATCTTAAACATAATAATTCAACATCAGAATTATAAGTAGAATAGAATTATTTATAAAAACCAGTAGACCTACACATAATATTATTATCGATGTTGTGCCATATGTTTGTTTTTACCATACCTTTATTTTACATCTACAGAATCGTGAGAAAATCTTCATCTTTATTTTAAGCAAAAAAAAATCGCTATTCTCATTTCAGCCAGAATCGTGCAGCTCTTTGTCCATTAATGTCATCTCATCATGCACATTTTATCATCACATGATCTAATAAAATATAACTCAGATGATTTTTAAAATCTGAATGCTGAAATGTATTCAGTAAATGTGTTTCCATTGTAGTTTATACACATTTTCTTCTATTGGATTAAAAGATTATCCTGCTCAAAGTGTTGCATAAAACTGCATGAAAGTGGAAACAATGTGGATGGAAACAACTAAGTAATGTCTGCTTTTCTGCCTCAGGCTTTTGGAGCAGGGAAACTACAGCGATGTGACATTTGTGGTTCACGGGGAGATGTTTAAGGCCCATCGGTGTATCCTGAGTGCCCGGTCTGAATACTTCGCCCACATGCTGGAGACCAAGTGGAAAGGCAAGAGTGCCATTGCGCTCAAACATCCACTGGTAGGCGCTGTTTTACTCCACATAAGTCACTTATAATTGTACCTATTCACAGGTTCCATGAGGTACATCTGGCCTATTGTGTGTGAGAAATGGGACTAGTGCATCCAAATTCATGTTAACTAGTGACTAAGTGGTGTATTATTTCTAATGCATACTAGTTGGTTCTCAAGTGTGGATATTTTTTGTCTAAAAATAACTATCTTGTAAAATGATGCCCCTTGACTCATTCAATGTCAATAAAATCTTACAAACTTACTATAATCTAATTTTTTAAAAAGTATTATTATAAAGCATTTTTTTATTATTCCGTAATTTTTAATTCAGTCCACCCATATTAAGAAGTATCTTTTTTTTTAAATCCAGTACAAGAAGTTCTGCACTTGTTTATGATGTGTGCTTGGTTATGATCAAGTGTGCTCTTTTATGCAAGTGTGCAAATTAGGCAGAATTATTTTTTCCAAATTAAAATAATACTTTTAAATTAGTGCTGTGAAAATTAGCGCATTAACGCACGCAATTAATAATCAATTAATTAATGTCGCATCACTAGGCTATCCAGCGTTTCCTCCAGAGGTTCATGTAATTTCAGGTGTTTTATTTTTAATCTTTAGACTTTAACTGCAGTTCACTTTCATTCAGCAACATATTGTTCATGCCCCGTGAAAATTATTGGATGAAAATATCAAGTAAGGACTTTGATACCGCATGGCGAACAGAAGGAAAAAACGCCGCATTTCGGGACTCAGGTGATCCTTTACGGTAATCAAAAATCGCTGTTTACATGGTAGACTCTTAATTATTATCTTAATCATAAAATTGGAGTATTGGTATCTATGTAATTATACTCAATGAATGTGCCTGATGATGTCGCAATCTGTCAAAACAGCCTATTTCTCTGCCTTTAAGTTGAATACATGCACTCTCAAATGTTTCATTAATTTTGACGTGTTTGCCCTCTACACGCAACTTTTGTAAAGGATCTGCTTCTCGTTGCTGTGTCAGAATCCTTGCTTGTAAAATACAGCCATATTTAGAATGCTTCGTTTAAATTCGTTTAAATTTGATGAACAGGATAGTGCGTGTTGACGAATGTAAAGGGAGTTGCTCACCGAGTGCGCTGTACTGCATGCGTTGTCTGTGTGTGCTTTTCCTAGCAACAAGAGTAAACGCCTGACATCGCTGAATGTGTAAAGTCTTTTTAAGGCATTCTATATGTATTCTATTGTCGGTGTCTGTATCCCTCAAAGCTGTTCGGAATTAAATGTTTAGAGATGGTGTGATCAAAGTCTCTGTAGGAAGTCTATAGTCTTTGGTACGTGCCTTGATGTACCCCTTGGCCACATTGTCCCCCAAAAATGTCAATAGACTGGACTGTCTTAGCAACAGGCTAAATGTTAAGGAGGACTAAGCAAAATTGTTTCTACTTTATAATTAATGTTCTCAACTGGCAATACAACTTTACAATGAGTACAACTGTTTGTGTTCAATGCTTTATTATTATTATAATTTTCCATTTTCCATATTTTCAGGGCCTGTATTTTAGATTTTTTTTGTAGTCCACTTAGTATCCAACACAGAAATCATTTTTGTGTTTTATTGGCATTGATTGTTTTGAAATTCAAATGGCACTTACATGCCTGTGTTTTTATTATTATTATTATTATTATTATTATTATTATTATTATTATTATTATTGTTGTTGTAATAAGTATGGCGTTTCGCGATTAATCATGATTAATTACAGAAAAATGTGATTAATTATTTATTTTTTAAAATCAATTAACAGCCCTAGTTTAAATCAGTATGAATTAGGATTTATGAATTAATAATAAAGAATCTATCACTGATATCAGCATGAATAAAAAATCATCAGTGACACTAAATTAGTCAAATGTGACTGTCAACATTTATAAAGTAAAAATTGGTATAAGACAAATATCTCTTAATATACATACTTAAACTTTATTTTTTTGAGGTAACTAATATAATTTGTGAATTACAAATATGTAAACAATAATTTGTGTCATTGTTCAAGAAAATATTAAGTTTTTGAAAAATAAGAGAAGGGCAGCATGGTGGCTCAGTGGTTAGCACAGTCGCTTCACAGCAAGAAGGTCGCTGGTTCAAGTCATGGCTGGGTCAGTTGGCATTTCTGTGTGGAGTTTGCACGTTTTCCCCATGTTGGCATAGGTTTCTTCCGGGTGCTTCGGTTTCCCCACAGTCCAAAAACATGTGCTATAGGTGAATTTAGTAAACTAAATTGGCCTTAGTGTATGAGTGTGTATGGGTGTTTCCTTGTACTGGGTTGCAGCTGGAAGGGCATCAGCTGTGTAACATATATGCTGTTAGGATGGCAGTTTATTCTGCTGTGGCGAGTAGGGTTGTAACAATATACCGGTATGACGGTCTACCACAATTTGAAAGTGCACGATTATCATACCATGAACAATTGCATATCAACGGTTTTACCCTTAAAGACCGAGACAGGCGCCCGCGGCTAAAAATAAGTATTGCTCTTAAATGTTTAATAACTTTTGATCCGCTGATCCGATTCATACAATTCAAAGATTGGCATAAAGAAGAGAATCTGAGCTGTATCACATAACATTCGCGGACTTTCAGAGGCTCCGGAATCAGTGCGGTTACGTCATCAACATTTGACAACGCTGATTTGACAAAGAAACGCTCGTCACTGTGTCTCCGGACAAACCAGACATGATACATTGATGTATTGTCCCTCCTCCATGCCCAGATTGGTTCAAACTCGCTATATCACAACCAATAAGCATAGGTTTCGCTTTTGTTTGTGGACCAAGCTTTTTGAACAACACGGAATGAGAGATAGGCATACATTTATGCGCGGCTAAATAAAACGCCAAAAAAAAAAAGTTTTGCATGAAATAATTCTCATACTAAGTACTTTTGCATGCACAGCAGCACAGAAACATGACAAAACAGTGACACAGCAAAGACGAACTGCTGCTCTTGCTGTTTTCAAAAGACGCAAATGAAGATGCAGCTGTTTGTCTGCATTGCAGACAACCATATCCAAATCCATATCCACAGACAACCATATCCATGCTGGCACATAAAACCTAAGGATGTTCCATATTGAATCTAGTTTCGTTATGTAACTATTTATAGTATAGTAAATATTTATATCTATTTTTTACTGAGGATTTGCACCATGTTTATTTGGACTTTATTTGGACTTTGACACATTATTTATTATTTTCTTATTTTTATTTGTTCATTGTAAGTGGTGTTGTTTATAGTAACTAAAAATATATTATTTGGAAAAAGTCAAATTTGCTTCACTGTTCTATTATTTTGTAACATTTGTAACATACCGTATACTGCGAAACCGTCAAACCGTGGTATTGTTTTAGACGATTATCATACCGTGAAAAATTCATACCGTTACAACCCTAGTGGCGAGTAATGAATAAAGGGACTAAGCCAAAGTAAAATAAATGAATGAATAAATGAATGAATGATGAGGTTTATCTAGGATCTAGAATCCAGTTCTAGTTTAATCAACTATATGTACACATTTACTTCAAAAATCGCTGCTAATCTAATACTGCTGTTCATTTCCTCCTGTACAGCTTAAAATATCTTCTCCCTAGAGTTGTGTTCAATTAAGAAGAACACTGTCTTCTCTTTTATATCTTCATCAGCACTCCTTAAACTGTCATGATCCTAATGGGTGAACTTTCATTTCTTTTTTGTAGGTCAATCCTGCTGCCTTTGGTGCGATCATGCAGTATTTCTACACCGGTGAGAGTCAGACCAGACTGTGGTTCAATAGCTGGTGCCAGACGCTGTTTTTCTTCACTCTCTGCTGTTTTTTCCAGGTCGTTTGGATATAGATGTGAATTATGTGGAGGACTGCAAGCGTTTGGCCAAACAGTGCAAGATCGGCGAGCTCATTGAGGAGCTGGAAGTGAAGTGCAAACAGGTTTATGAGTTTGGTGAGGAGCGTTTGATATCTGGGAGGATCATTTGAAACTTTAATCAAATTAATAATTAGCTTTATAGGCTACAAACCAAATACATACTGAATGCATTGATGCAACATTAGGAGTCGTTTGATCACAAATGTTGTAAAATCTGGATTATTCTGAAATGATGTTACAAGATTGTGTAAAGCTGAATTTTCAGGATTGGAGTCACATGATCCAGGAATCATATGCTGATGTAATGCACAAGAAACATGTCTGATAATATCAATGTTGAAAACATTTGTGCAGCTTCAAGGTCTTGTGGGAAATCATGATAATTCCTCAATGTCCTTTAAAGAGTGTAAAGTTAATTATTCGATTTTTAGAAAATCTGGCATTCTGTTTTTAGATTACATGTAGGCTAACTCTCATGATACTTAAACTGATCATTTATTTATAAATATGCTTTTTTTATTGATTGATTGGTTTTATTTAGCATCATATTTTGACCCTGACCTTCTTTCATTTTTCTTTTTTTCTTAATTCATTATTTTGTTTTTGTAAATTTGTTTTATTCTTGTTTTATTCTTGTTTTAATTTATTTACTTACCCCTATGGGAAGTCAGTAGCTTTAGCAATCACACTAAATGATAATTTACTAAATTAATGTTGTGATTTTTTGACATTCTTGACAAAAATTTCAATAGGGTAAATGCCGAAGCATGCTAATAGGACTTTTAATTAGCCAGTATCCTGGGTTAACCGCTTCTGGTGAACTGTATGCCATTGCAAAATCGGCACGTTTAAGGTCTGTTTTCTTTCAAAATTAGCACTGGCTGAGTGATATCCAATATAAAGTGGGTCTTTATTACATTTTCCCCACCATGACTTCATAATATGAGCATTTATTTTAACCCAGTACATTCAATGGAGCTTCTGCGCTCCTCTGCTGATTCTGACAGGTGTGTGCGAGTAAACGGCTTTTTGTCTCATTTTACGCTTGAGCAACTAAATGAATGGCAAAGTCTATTTAACTGATTATATTTTAATGACATTAAAATACAATACACTACAATACAATACAACTCACTATAAAAGGTCACCGGAAGTTTATCAGTATGCAAATAACACTAGCTTGGCATATACCCTATATAGTAAGAAATAATAAGAAATTTTAAAATAATGAACAAAACAATCGTTCATAACTTTACAAATATTTTTATTTCATGCATTCTTGTTAAAAACAAAATTATATCAATATTTTATTAACAAAATGTAGCCACAGCGGGTAAATATTGAGCACGGTCTGTTTTTTCCAGGGAATAATATTTCTAGAGGAGCTGTTGACGTGGAATTGAACCAGATTTTGGGAAAAACCCAAACAATACAAACACAAGAATAAAACAAATCTGAAAAATGAGTTTTGTGAAATAACAGTGGAATGGCACAAGGAAAAAGTACTGAACTATTATGTATAAAAGTTTTTTTTTTGGTGACGACAGCTTAAAGACGCCTCTCATATGGAGAATAAAGTCACATGCATTGCTCAGGTGCTAGTTTCTCACGAACTTCAACAGAGTCAACACAAATCTTGATGGTTCTGTGGGTCTCATCTATCAAATCTGAGCTTTATTAGGTATTTTCTATTGGATTCAAGTCAGGTGATTGGCTGGGCCATTCTACAGCTCGATTTTCTTTTTCTGAAAGCATTTCAGAGTTTCCCTGGCTGTGTTTTGGATCATTGTCTTGCTGAAATGTCCACCCTGGTTTCATCTTCATCATCCTGATAATGTAGATGTTGGACTGATGCAGCGAATATTCATTCACACTGATGAAGAGCGGAGGGTTGCTGAAAAACTACTGAGAGATTTCAGCTGCTGTCTGGGCTTTCACTACTTTTCTGCACCTCCCTTTCTTCATGTGATCAATACTTTTGTTTCAATACTTTTTGATCAATACTTTTTGTTTTGTTTTCTTTGCATATATGGAGTTCTTTGCTTGTTACCAACATCAGGGGAAACTTTGAAATCAACAGCACCTTTAGAAATATATGTTCTGAGAAATATGGTGATGTGTTCAATACTTATTTCCCCCGCTGTATATATGGATTTTTTTTTACTTAATGATTTCTAATTTTAGTCTTTAAAAATGTTTCAATAAACTAATGATAGCTGCACAGTATACATTAAAAATAATCTGACCATTATTTTTCCTTCTACAGTAATGCCATTTCTTTTTGAAATTCACCTCAAAAACCACAATAATTTCATCACTTTTGTCAAAACTGTTTACTGCAGCTTTAGTGTATCAGTTATAAATCATATTGAAAGTAATCTTCTTTCTCTCGGTCAGTGTCCAATAAGCCGGGCACGTGTGTGAAGGTGTTGACTCTGGATCCGCATGACTTCCAGCTGCAGGACGGCATGGCTCTGCTGGCTGACAGTGCACTTCCTGCAGAGCTGCGGGTGAGAGGAAAAACACACACACATCCAGTCCTACAGCCCTTATCATCACCATGATCATTCATACATGGAACATTCGTGAGGGATTGTGTTCCCCAAAATTATGGGATGTGTGGTTGCTGAGCAACTGGTGGCCAAATTAGTAGTTTTCAAAATGTCAAAAGCTGTTTGAGCTCAAGGCTTTTGATTTGAGAGCCACTCATCTTAAGTCATGAGGAGCAAATCTGCAAACTGCAAATGCTTTTTTATTGTCTTACACTTTCGTTTAAACTTTATTGTCCATTTAGCTTTGTTTTTCACACTGATGACCGTAAATACATCCACAAAAAGATGCTAAAAGCAAACATAACACAGTTCCATCTACCTATTTTTATGCTCACTTTGGAATGATGAATAAAAAATATGATTAATGGAAATGCCAATATGCGCATACAACATATGCACACTACTGCGTAGGATAAACTTCAATTTTGATTAAAAAAATGTGCATAAACTACGCTGGATACACATTTACTGAATAATTTCCAGCATGCAAATCAAAGTCATGTTTTAACAGATCACATGATAACAAAAATGTGTGCGATGGGACGACATTACTGGACATTCTAAAATTTTTTAGACATTCTGAAATCCCTTAGCCAAAGTCTGTCATCAAAGTAGTTCAGTGTTATTATTATTACCTCCAGAACTGTCTGTGCTCATGAAGAGCCCATGTCTCACACCTCCAAAAAGCCACTCTTCTTTGTAAACACACATAATTTACTATATAAGTAAAAGGCCCACTGTGGCTTTCCTTTATATTTATATATATATATAGTTGAAGTCAGAATTATTAGCCCCCCTGAATTATTTTTATCCCCAATTTCTGTTTAACGGAGAGCAGATTTTTTTCAACACATTTCTAAACATAATAGTTTTAATAACTCATTTCTAATAACGGATTTATTTTATCTTTGCCATGATGACAGTAAAGAATATTTTACTTGATATTTTTCAAGACACTTCTATACAGCTTACAGTGACATTTAAAGGCTTAACTAGGTTAATTAGGTGAACTAAGTAGGTTGTTTGTTGTTTGTTCTGTAGAATATAGATAGATAGATAGATAGATAGATAGATAGATAGATAGATAGATAGATAGATAGATAGATAGATAGATAGATAGATAGATAGATAGATAGATAGATAGATAGATAGATAGATAGATAGATTGTCTGTAATAATGTGTATATATTTGGGAGCAGTTTATCAGGAAGTAATTTGACTCACTGGATGGAAACAGTGCTTTTTTTAGCAAATGTTAATGCGATATTCCAGTTTTGTACATAAGTCTAATTAGAAATAAGCTACTGACATTCCTGATTGCTACTGACATATTAATAATTATACTCCCAAAACTAAGTGGAAATGTTTTATTGTTACTTTATTACATTTTATTTGTTTTACTAGATTTAGAATTAATCAAAAGTGTTTTATACAGTTTTGCATCTTTGTTTTACAACTTTCAGTTGTTGTTTCTTTCAACCAAAACCATACTGTATCAGATTTTTGATAGAAGTGAATTTGTTTGGCAAAAGCCAGTGCTATTCAAAGCTGGACCAATATTGTTGCAAAGTTGATGAAAAAGCTGATATTTTCTATCTTATACTGTAAATCTGATTTCTAGTTAATTTGATTATTTATTGATATTTTTTTGTACAAGTAGACGGTTTCATGGCATCTACTTGTATATTTTTTTATATGTTTCATGTTTATTATGTTTCATAATTTGAATAAATTATTGATCTTAAAAATTAAAAACAGAAGAGAAATTGGTTGAAATTGAAATCACCTAAAACCTTTAAACAGTTTCGAAATTTAATTTGATTGCAAAAACATTCACTTTCATTTTAAGAAAAAAGTATAATGCTTTAGTGTTTTGTCAAAAGGTGATAAACTGTTGAAAGCAAAATTATTAGTAATCATTTGAAATTTTTATTCTTTTCCAAATATCTCAGCAGTGATGTTTATAAAAAAAACTGCTTAGGTCAAAATGATTAGCCCTCTTAAGAATTTTCTTTTTAACTACAAAAACCCCTGTTATCCAATGACTTACTAAATTAACCTAGTTAAGGCTTTAAATTGCTGTTTAAATATTATGTATTGTCATCATGCCAAAGACAAAAGATATGAGTTGCTAGAAGTTGTTTATTAAAATGTTTTTAAAACATTTCAGCAGGGAAATATTTGTAGAATAATTCAAATTAAAATTTAATCAGTTCCAAAAGTGTGTGAGATGTGGGGAAAATGCTAAATTTATTTTACCAAAGTTGCTTGAAGCTAACATAACTTCATAGATAATTTAGCAAACATTATTAACCGCCACTCCATACACATGTACAAAATAACTCAAAATCTTAAAAAAAAAAACTTGAAAAATTGTAAATAACTAGTAGTTTATTTGCTAAAACTATGCAGATTTTAGACAATTTTTTTGCATCCCTTACAGGTCAGAATGGATTTCATTGCATTATAATGGTTAATAATAAAGTTTGTTCATCTCTTATCTCTTATACTACATATGTATTTGTTTCCTACATTGGTCATGTGTTTTATAGTGTGACTAATTGAAACTACTGCTGTCTGATTTTCAGGTCGGATACGGTCAGCTTCCATTCGATCTTACTGACAGCTTCCCGAGTTATCCTGACATCTGCTTCCGGGTGGAGGGTTATGACTTCCTATGTCATAAGGTCACTATTTATTAATACTTGTAATCATAATCCCTGCCTGTGTATGCTTGAACAGCATTATGGCTCCCTAAAACAATGTTCTAATATCCATCTATTACTCAGAATTAGTTATGAGAATGATGCTGCTTTAATATTGTATTAGTGGTTTTGATTAAAATTGATTGTGTGTGTGTGTGTTGCAGGCGTTTTTCTGTGGCCGCAGTGATTATTTTAAGGCTCTGTTGGAGGATCATTTCAGCGAGGGAGAAACTCTACAGACTCATCCCAGTATTCCTGTCATCACGCTTCATGATGTGTCCCATGATTTGTTTACAAGAATCCTTTACTACATTTATAGTGACAACACTCAGGTACACAAACACACACACACACTTACAGTTACAGACACTGGGCTCTATTTTAATGATCTAGGCGCAAAGTCTAAAGCGCATGGCGTAAAAGCGTTAGTGAGTGTCTAAATGTACTTTTGCTATTTTGAGGGTGGAAAAAAACAGTTTGCACCCCAGCGCAGGGTCTAACAGGGTTGTGCTTATTCTCTTAATCAGTTATGGGTGTGTTTTGAGCGTAACAAGCTTTACTAGCGAGAAAACAGTTAAACAGTGCATCTGCAGCATGAGGATAAAGAACGAGCCTTCTCCATTTAGCCTCTTTACTATCTCTTTACTTTCGTGGAGTAAGGAAACGGTGTTGTACGCACTCCACTGAAAACATCCATTAGCCTACATATTTAATTTAGTTTGTTAAGTACAGAGGTTTGTTTCAAAACTTTTTCTAAATTCAGTTCTAATTTATGGCAAACGAATAAATGAGCAATAATAACAAAGTGAGGTCAAACAACTGAGTTATACCCAAACACACGTCTTGTTATTATATGGTGATCATATGTGTCATTATTACCAGCGATCTAACCACCAGAGATCGCTGGTGAACATTCATTCTCACATAAACTACAAATCTGCCATGTTATGGACTACAACACCCAGTCATGCCATACACACACACAAGCGGTTCCAGACTGATTACATACTCACAGCTGAAGCTGCTCACACTGATTATTTGGACTATTTAAACCCATCTGTTCCACACACATGTGCTGAGTATTTTTTAGCTGTTTCTGTCTGTATGTAAGTGTTTCTCTTTGTTTCCTGTTTGCTGTGTAATCAGTCTGGATCTGGAACCGGTTGTGTGTGAGTGACATGACTGGGTGTTGTAGTCCATAAAATGGCAGATTTGTAGTTCATGTGAGAATGAATGTTTGCCAGCCATCTCTGGTGGTTAGATCGCTGGTAATCATGACAATTTGTCTCCAAAACCTGATAGGAGGACAAATCTAAGCTTGTTTTTTATTCAAACAAATATAAATCTGCATATAATAAGTAATACTACTACTAATAATAATAACATTATACAAATGCAGATTGTCGTGAATAAACTAAAAAAAGTTCACCCCCCAAGGTGAAGAAGGCATGGAGGCAGTTGCTTTTATATTTTATTTATTTATATTTTTATTTATTTATATTTATATTTATAAATAAGAATATATATATATATATATATATATATATATATATATATATATATATATATATATATATATATATGTATATTTTTAGAAAATAATCATTTTTGTAACATTTTAATCCTTTAATTATTTTTTTCATTTGTAAAGATATTTGTGTATTGCTGTACATCCTGTGTGTATTAAGCAATGTGTAAGTGTTTGGACCTGCATAGACTCTGCACTGGACTTTAGACCTGGGGTCCGTTTTTCGTACGTGGATTACTCAGTTAGCTGGATTTTGATATTGACGATTTGACACGATCAAGTATCGTTTCGTTCTTCAAAACTCATCTGAGACTTGTTGTCATAGCAACAGATCTGGTAGCTTAAACCTACTTGGGAGCGGGTTCATTTCATATAAACAGGAATAGTTTGGGTTAGTTCAAGTAAAGAAAATACTGAAAGTACTAAATGCTGATATTTTCTTACAGTAGTTATATTCATTCATACATTCAATCATTCATTTTCTTATCGGCTTAGTCCCTTTGTTAATCCGGAGTCGCCACAGCAGAATGAACCGCCAACTTATCCAGCACGCTTTTATGCAGCGGATGCCTTTCCAGCCGCAACCCATCTCTGGGAAACATTCATAAACACTCATTCACCCACACACTCATACACTATGGACAATTTAGCCCATCCAATTCACCTGTACCGCATGTCTTTGGACTGTGGGGGAAACCGGAGCACCCGGAGGAAACCCACGCGAACACAGGGTGAACATGCAAACTCCACACAGAAATGTCAACTGAGCCTAGGATCGAACCAGCGACCCAGCGACCTTCTTGCTGTGAGGCGACAGCACTACCTACTGCACCACTGCGTCGCCATAGTTATATTCACTTAGGAAAAAAGTAAATATATATTTTTAACTATATATATATATATATATATATATATATATATATATATATATATATATATATATATATATATATATATATATATATATATATATGAATAAAACGTATGCAATCTGCACTCTGAAATAAAAGTGAAACATTGCCACCTAGTGGTTCAAAGAGAAAATGTATTAAAATGTACTTTTTAGATACAAATGTCTACATGCTTTACAATATTTGACTTATTTAAAAAATGTATGCAGTCATGAATGAGTTTTGACCGCTAATATGCCGGTGATTTGATGCTTTGCAAAAGTTGCAGGCACCTTTACTGATATCAAAATGCTTTTTTGATGCAAAAATAATAATATAGTTATTCCTGTCACCTATTAAAAAACTTGAGTAGGCCTAGGCTATGATAATAAAGAAAATCTTCTCTAAATGTAGGACTAAATAGATTGATATGCATTGAAATACATGATGAATACTCTTCTTGACACATGAAAGTGTAAAGCCTGCAGCTCACAACAAATGTGGAGAGTTATTGCGTGTCATATTTAAAAAATTGCTTACTGCTAAATATATGTAATTTTGCTCACATGTATAATTGAATTTGAATAAGATGATGTCATTACGCTGATGTGCCGATGGATCTGTCCTTCAACACACGCAGCGATCTTAGATCAGTTCATCCGGACATTTTAATCTGATAGGCGATCTTTTTTGAAGAAACAAGGTAGCCAGAGATCAGTTATCAAGATGAACAGGTACGAAGAATAGACCCGAGGTTTTGCTTGGTCAATGGCGCAGTCTATTTCAGTTCTTGAAAATGGCAACACGCCAGCAATGTGCCTTAACACACTATCTTTCTAGACCAGCACACACAAGTCCAAAAGTGGCACAAATGGATTTGCTATTTAAACAACGTGGTGCAAAAATTGACAGTTGCGCTGGTCTGAAAATAGCAACAAATCACGCCTTATTGCGCTCTATGATAAACACTATATTTCTCAGTGTTGTTATCAGAAGGACATAAATGAATAGGGGGTTGTTGACACTTAAATTAGCAGAAATGTGGGGAAGTAAATAACTCTTTAGCATTAAAATATATATATTTTTTATGAATGTTGAGATAAAAGTGAAGTGAAATGTGTTCAATAAAATACATTGCTTGATTTAAAATATTAATACTTTATTTTAATAACAGTACTGTATCATATTTTAATAAAATAAATATATTATATTATTGTTATTATATTTATGATACTAAAATATACATTATATTAGCTAAAACAAACAAGCATATGATAATTTACATTGATAAATTTCTATCCATACTTTTATCAGTTAGGATATATTTAGATTTTTAAACTTTAAATATTTTCCAAATGGTGTTTAAAATAGGAAAGAAATTTTTCACAGTATTTCCTATAATATTTTTTTCTTCTGGAGAAAGTCTTGTTTGTTTTATTTCGGCTAGAATGAAAGCAGTTTTTCTTTTTTTTTTTTTCCGGCTCGAATGAAAGCAGTTGTTCATTTTTAAGACCATTTTAAGGTTGATATAATTAGCCCCTTAAGCAATATAAATTTTTTTCGACTGTCTACAGAACAAACCATCATTATACAATGACTTCACTTAGTTAAGCCTTTAAATATCAATCTATCTAGTGAAATATTATGTACTGGCATCATTGCAAAGATAAAATAAATCAGTTATTAGGGATGAGTTATCAAACTATAATGTTTTTATTTTTAACAAAATCTCACCGTTAAACAGAAATTGGGGAAAAATATATACAGGGGGCAAATAACTAAGGAGGGCTAATCATTCTAACATCAGCTGCATGCTGGGGTATGAATTATAGAAGTGGTTGATTTAAAATGAATGGTGCTTTAAAAGTCTGTGAATCTGCTGTTCATGAAAGCGTGGGAACCTGTGTATTTGTGTTTTTCAGTTGTCTCATGAGAATGTGTATGAGGTGTTGTGTGTGGCCGACATGTACCTGCTGCCGGGTTTGAAGCGTCTGTGTGGCCGAACTCTGGCGGCGCTGCTCAATGAGGAGAACGTGCTGCACATGTGGAGAACAGCCAAACTCTTCCGCCTGTCCCGCCTGGAGGACCAGTGCACTGAACACATGGCCAAGATCATCGAGAGGGTACTGCACAAACACTGCACATCATTATATATATATATATAGGTGAACTAACCATTTAAATATCCCTGCGGTCATATTATAATTTGTATTTTTAGTGTGATTGAGCTCAGAAATAAAAGTCCTGTTTGTTTCAGCTCGTTGAAAGGCCGGAGTTTGCCGACATGATCAGAGAGGATGCTGGGAATGTGGCCGCCAGACAGGAGACGGACTCCATTCCTCTGGTGGACGAGATCCGCTTCCACATCGCCAGTAATGTTCAGACGTACAGCGCCATCGAGGAGGCCAACCAGAAACTGAGCGCCCTGGAGCTCCTGCTGGCCAGCATCGGCCTGGAGTGCTGAAAAACACGTTCAACACTGCACACATGACCTGCAGAAACACAGCTGAGCACACATCACTTGTAGCAAACTACTATAATCGAGTCTAACCAAAACCAGATACTTAAAACGTATGGCAAGCCATGTTAGCCGAAAATGTTCCCAGCGTTACTTGACATAATTGCATGTTTACAAGTAAGAATTAGAGCTGTATGATTGAGTTTTTTCTAGCAATTTGAGAGCTCTCGAATTTAATTATTTATAGGAACAATTCTAGTAAGAGAGCTCTATAAATGATTGTTTACCTGTCATGAGTCTTAATTACTTTCCGTTCATTTTCTAAAGGGATATTTCACCCCAAATATTACAATTGACTCTATATTTGCTCTTCGTTAAGTTCATTATCTTTGTTAGGTTCATTATTCTGTTAAACACAAAAAAAGATTTTTGGAAGAATGTTGGATACCTTTAACCATTGATTTCCATATTAGGAAAAACAAACACTTTTGAAATCGATGGTTACAGGTTTCCAACTATCCCTTTAATTAAAGACTCTGTTGTTGAATTTGCACTAGTAAAATACCAATTAGAATGAACTACAATTACATTCATACTACTTATAATTCCAGTTAGAGAGCTCCACAAATGAATGTTTATTAGTCATGCGTCTCCATTACGTTCCTTTGATTATCTAAAGGGATAGTTCACCTCAAATATTACAATTTACTCTCTATTTGCTCTTCGTTAAGTGTTTCTAAACCTTTGAGGTTCAATATTCTGTTAAACACAAAAGAAGATATTTTGAAGAATGTTGGAAAACCGGTAACCATTGACTTTCATAGAAGGAGAAACAAATACTGTTGACATCAGTTCCCAACCATCCCTTTAATTACAGAGCTCTGTAGTTGAATTTGCACTAGTAAAATACCAATTAGAGAGAACTACGATTAAATTCATACTAGTTATATTTCCAGTTAGAGAGCTCTGCGAATAAATGTTTACTGGTCATCCATCTCATTTACTTTCCGTTCATTTATTACAAGCATAGTTTACTACAAAATAAATTCATTTACTCTTTAATTTCTGTTCAATAAGTGGTTCCAAACCTTTATGAGGTATATTATTCTGTTGAACACAAAATAAGAGATTTTAAAAAATGTTAGAAACCGGTAACCATTGACTTCCATAGTAGGAAAATCAAATACTGTTGAAGTCAGCGGTTACAGGTTTTTTCAAAATAACTTGAAGGGAGAGTAAATGATGCCATACTATCCCCTTAATTATAGAGCTCCTCGGGTGAATTAGCACTAGTAAGAAAAAACATTTAGAGAGAACTATAATTAAATTTGTCTGAGTTATAATTACAGTTAGAGAGATCTACAAATTATTTTTTACTAGTCATGAGTCTCCATTACTTTCCGTTCATTTTTTTAAAGGGATAGTTCACCCCAAATATTAAAATTTACTCTCTATTTGCTCTTTGTTAAATGTTTCCAAACCTTTAAGAGGTTCATTATTCTGTTAAACACAAAAGAAGAGATTTTGAAGAATGTTAGAAAGCGGTAACCATTAACTTTCATATAGGGAAAAACAAATACTGTTGAAGTCAATGGTTACAGGTTTCCATCCTTTTAATTACAGAGCTCTGTAGTTGAATTTGCACTAGTAAAATACCAATTAGAGAGAACTACGATTAAATTCATACTAGTTTTATTTCCAGTTAGAGAGCTCTACGAATGAATGTTTATTAGTCATGCGTCTCCATTACTTTACGTTCATTTTCTAAAGAAATAGTTAACCCCAAAGTTAAAATGCACTCTATTTACTCTTTATTTAGTGGATCCAAACCTTTTAGTTTCTTCATTCTTTAGTACACAAAAGAAGAGATTTTGAAGAATGTTAGAAATCGGTAGCCATTAACTTCCATAGTAAGAAAAACAAATGCTGTTGAAGTCAATGGTTACAGGTTTCCAACTTTTTTCAAAATATCTTCTTTTGTGTTCAACAAAAGGAAGAAGCTCAAACAGGTTTCTGACTAGAGGGAGTAAATGGCAGAGTTTTCAATTTTGTTAAAAATGTACCTTTAATTATAGAGCTTTACAATTTAATTAACGCTAGTAAAAAAAAACCAAAAAAAAAAAAAACAATTAGAGCTCTAGAAATAAATGTTTACTACTCATGCGTCTCTTACTTTCCATTCATTTTTTTAAAGGGATAGTTCACCTCAAAAATTAAAATGTACTAATTTCTCTTCAATAAGTGGTTCCACACCTTTATTCTGTTTAACACAAACAAAGATATTTTGAAGAATGTTAGAAACTGGTAACCATTGACTTCCATAGTAGGAAACACAAATAGTAATGTCTGTAAACATGTAAAAGTCTTTTTCAAAATAATTAATCTTATGTTTAACAGAAGAAAGCTACTCAAACAGGTTTCTGACAAGTAAAAGATGAGTTAATCATGATAGAATTTCCAGTTTTGGGTGAACTGTCTCTTTAATTTAGAGATCTGCAATAAAAATTTTACTAGTTTAAAAAAAACAATAAGAGAGCTCTACAAATAATTTTTTTACTAGTCATGCATCTCCATTTAAGTTTATTTCTCAAGAGATAGTTAACCTTAAAATTAAAATGTACTCTTTATATACTATCCATTAAGTGGTTCCAAACCTTTAAGTTTCTTCATTTGGTAGTACACAAAAGAAGAGATTTTGAAGAATGTTAGAAACCGGTAACCATTGATCTCCATAGTAGAAAAAATCACTGGTTACGGGTTTCTAACTTTTTTCAGAACATCTTCTTTTGTGTTCGACAGAAGAAAGAAACTTAAACATGCTTCTGACAAGTTAAGGGGGAGTAGATGATGACAGAGTTTTCAGTTTTGGATAAACTGTACCTTTAATTGTAGAGCTCTGCAATTTAATTTGCACTATTAGAGAGCTCTACAAATGAATTTTTACTAGCCATGCGTTTCTATTACTTTCCGTTCATTTCATAAAGGGATAGAAAATGAAAATTTACTCTTTATTTACTATTTGTTAAGTGAATCCAAACCTTTAAGTTTCTTTATTCTGTTAAACACAAAAGAAGAGATTTTGTAGAATGTTAGAAAGCGATAACCATTGACTATAGAGCTCTGCAATTTAATTTGCTCTAGTAAAAAACTATTCGAGAGCTCTAGAAATGAATGTTTACTAGTCATGCATTTCCGTTCCATTTTTTTAAGGGATAGTTCACCTAAAAATGAAAATGTACTCATTTCTATTCAATAAGCGGGTTTCGAACCTTTATGAGTTTCTTTATTTTATTGAACACAAAAGAAGAGACTTTGAAGAATGTTAGAAACCAGCAACCATTGACTTCCATAATAGGAAAAACGAATATCATTGAGGTCAATGGTTACCGCTTTCCAACTTTTTTCAAAATATTTTCTTTTGTGTTCAACAGAAGAAAAAAAACTCAAACATGTTGGTGACAAGTGAATGATGAGTAAACAAAAACAGAAGTTGAACTGTGCCTTTACAGAGCTCTGAAGTTTCATTTGCACTAGTAAAACAATCTAATCTACAGAGAACTACAATTAAATCTAGTTATAATTCCAGTTAGAGAGCTCTCTGAATATCTTTTTACTATTAAGAACTCAAGTTTTTGAGCTCTTCATTTCCATTTTTGTTTACTAGTAACACTTAGAGTGATCTCCAATTAAATGATTGCTAAGACGAATACAATTACTGACTATTACAGTTTTACTAGTTAGAAAAAAATATTAAAAATATGTTTAGTTGCATGTCTCTAAAATACGAGATCTCTTGAATTATATAATTAAATAAATAAAAAACTATTATTAATAACAGAATTGTATTCTAGAGCTCTCTGATTAAATAATAACCAGTAAGAAGGAAATGCAGAGCTCTGTTATTGAATAAGCGAGCTCTTTAATTTCACGTTTACTAATTGATTGACATTATTAGTAGTGAGAATTAAAAAATTCATTCTCACTATTAAAAGTGCAAATATAACTAGTGATGCTGGAACTATTTTAGGCTAAATCGGCTTGCCATATAAACGCACATAGAGTCCGGTTTATTGTATTGCAGTGGGGCTGTTGTGATCCAGTAAAGCTTCCCGCCTTTAGTTGTTATCCACGAACTAACTCAAAAGCTTGACATTTGCATCATTTCAGCGTCGATATTAACATTCAGTTCTTTGAATGCCTCGTTTTCCAGATGTAGCAGAAACTTTAGGTTATGAAGCTTCCAGTTAAAACAATATCACGTCATAGATGTTACATCACCGAATAGGATTCATTCTGGAAGGAAAGATTTATTTACGTGCGTTCATAAATAAGTTTGAGCTCATGATAGGACCGTTAATCAGATTTATTTTCCTCTGATATTTGTGTGATAGTTTGCCGTTAATTAAAGCATACGGATTATTATTTATGCCTCTAAATGTGCGTTCACTCATGAATATATCTTCCAGCACTTGCGTTCCTGAAGCTTTGAACTTGCAGGAATGGCTTATGCTAATGTGCATGCAATATTTGCATCAGTAAACCTGATTTAATCGTTCTCCTCAAACGTTTTCCCTGTTTTGATTTTATTTTCAGCCTTTTATTTATTGTTTTATGCTGGTCTTAAAGCGACACGTCGATGAGATGTGGATCATATTGCGCTTGTTTTCCACTGCAGCACTTGGTGAATTTGTGTAAGATTGAGTTACTGAATAGGCTGCTCAGGAGAAACTCCCACAGGTGAAACTAGTTTATGAATATTCATGAATGTCAAAAGTCATCTGTTTACGATCTGATTGGTTGGCATGTATATGAGTTTTTGTGGGAGACTATGACTGAATGGGATGTACATAGGTGAGCAGAAATAAATATGATTTAATGTATTATTCGTGTGTGTGTTTCATTTCAAACACACACACTTTTCCTTTTGTCCTTGTTATGCAATGATTTTATTGTACAGCTTTTTAAATCAGTTTTCTGTCATTCCCACTACTGGGTTGTGGCTGGAAGCGCATCCGCTGCGTAAAACATATGCTGGAATAGTTGCCGGTTCATTCTGCTGTGGCGACCCCTGCTAAACAAGGGACTGAGCTGAAGGAAAATGAATGAATGAATTTCATATTGGCACAAACACATTATTAAAATTGTATTATCAGGATATTTGGAGTAACATTAAAAACATTTAATGAGAGAACAATATAAAATACACTCGCCGGCCACTTTATTAGGTCCACCTTACTAGCACCAGGGTGCACCTCCTTTTGCCTTCAAAACTGCCTTAATCCTTTGTTGCATAGATTCAACAAGGTACTAGAAATATTCCTCAGAGATTTTGGTCCATATTGACATGATAGCATCACGCCGTTGCTGGAGATTTGTCCGCTGCACATCCATGATGTGAATCTCCCTTCCACCATATCCACCATATAAGGTGCTCTATTGGATTTAGATCTGGTGAATGTTTAGGCCATTTGGTTACAGTGAACTCATTGTCATGCTCAAGAAACCAGTGTGAGATGATTCGCGCTTTGACATGGCACATTACACTATGGTCATAAAGGGATGGACATGGTCAGCAACAATACTCATCCAGGCTGTGGCATTGACATGAGGCTCAATTGGCACTAATGAGCCCAAAGTGTGCCAAGAAAATATCCCCCACACCATTACATCAACACCACCAGCCTGAACTGTTGATACAAGGCAAGATCCATGCTTTCATGTTGTTGACACCAAGTTCTGACCCTACCATCCGAATGTCACAGCAGAAATCGAGACTCATACAGTACATCTCCAATCTTCTATTGTCCAATTTTGGTGAGTCTGTGCGAATTGTGGCCTCAGTTTCCTGTTATCAGCTGACAGGAGTGGCACCCGGTGTGGTCTTCTGCTGCTGTAGCCCATCCGCCTCAAGGTTGGACATGTTGTGCGTTCAGAGATGTTCTTCTGCACACCTCGGTTGTAACCAGTGCTTATTTGAGTTACAGTTGCCTTTCTATCAGCTGGAACCAGTCTGGCCATTCTCCTCTGGCATCAACAAGGCATTTGTGCCCACAGAACTGCCGCTCACTGGATATTTTCTCTTTTTCAGACCATTCTCTTCAAACCTTAGAGATGGTTGAGCGTAATAATCTCAGTAGATCAGCAGTTTCTGAAATCATCAGATCAGCCCTTCTGAGACCAACAACCATGCCACTTTCAAAGTCACTTTTTTTGCTGCCATGTGATTGGCTGATTAGAAATTTGCATTAACAAGCAGTTGGACAGGTGTACCTAATAAAGTGGCCTGTGAGTGTATGTAGTGTGTGTTTATTTTGCTTTAAAATTGTAATTCTTCAATATTTTTTCATTCTATGTCTACTTACAAGCTTGAATAAAATAACTCTGTAACATTCATATTCGTTTTTGTGTTTACATTTTTTAGCCTCGGTTTTGGTACTTCAAAATCTCATAGTATATGACTTAATACCTAATTAATGCAAATTTGTATCATCTTTATTTCAGAAAGTCGCCAAGTAAATCTTTCTAATTGAGCTATATAGCTGTGCTAATTTTGTCCTGCAGAAGGCGCTGTTTGTTTGTTTTTCACACACTGTTAAATTTAAATGGGCTAGTTGCTCTAGCAGTACCTAAAAGTTAAAACGTAGCATAGTTGTGACCATAGACAAGAATTCTGATTTTCTTATCCATCAATTGAAGTGAGTATTTCTTCCTGTTCTTTTCTCTCAGGTCATTAAAATAATTTCAAGTTTAATGTTTCGATTGATTTAATTTTCATAGGACAGTTATATATGAGGCGTCACGGTGGTGCAATGGGTAGCACGATTGGTTGGGTCAGTTGGCATTTCTGTGTGTAGTTTGCATGTTCTCCCCATGTTGGCGTGGGTTTCCTCCTTAGATTTATGCTGGATAAGTTGGCGGTTCATTCTGCTGTGGCGACCCCTGATAAATACGGGACTAAGCTGAAGGAAAATGAATCAATGAATTTCATATTGGTACAAACACATTATTAAAATTGTATTATCAGGATATCTGGAGTAACAATAAAAACATTTAATGAGAGAGCAATATAAAATAGGGCGATGCAGTGGTGCAGTATGTAGAGCTGTCGCCTCACAGCAAGAAGGGCGCTGGTTCAAGCCTCTGCTGGGTCAGTTGACATTTTTGTGTGGAGTTTGCATGTTCTCCCCGTGTTGGTATGGGTTTCCTCCTTAGATTTATTCTGGATAAGTTGGCGGTTTATTCCACTGTGGCGACCCCAGATTAATAAAGGGACTAAGCTGAAAAGAAAATGAATGATATATATATAAATATGTGTGTGTGTGTGTGTGTGTGTGTGTGTGTGTGTGTGTGTGTGTGTGTGTGTGTGTGTGTGTGTGTGTGTGTAAAATGCAGAATTTTAAAGCAGTTTAACGATTACAAATGCTTGTTATTGGTTATTACGTCATTCAATGCGTCATCTTATGACCTACTAACTACGTTTTGTCTTAAGAACATGTGGTGCTACCAAAGTAAACAAATTTAGTTACAAACTAACTTGTAGTTACTAAGTTATAGTGGGGACTTTCCAGTTTAGGGTTTACTCAGACACAGGGTGTACTCCTTAAGGTTCTTGGCAAGAACTTATGAACAACTGGTGCAACGCCCCAGCAAACACATAACCTTCCCTCAATCTTCCCATATGGTTATTTGTTCTGGAACCAAAAAGGATGTTCTTGGAATGTTCTCTGTAGGTTATTAAAATATAACCTTCCCAGAGCATTCACTATTTTTATTTTTAATGTTTTTTTTATGATTATTGTGTATTACCTAAAGCTTCCCACAACATTCCCTATAGGTTATTTTGGGGTTTATTTTACAACCAAAAGAGAACATTCCCTGTAGGTTTTGTGTTGGTTTTATTTTCATACTAGAGAGAACCCTCTCAGAATGTTCTGGTAGGTTATTTTCATGTTTTGTTTTATAACCAAGGTGGCACAGTGGGTAGCATGATCCCCTCACAGCAAGAAGGTTGCTGGTTTGAGCCTCGGCTGAGTCAGTTGGCATTTCTGTGTGGAGTTTGCATGTTCTCCCCATGTCCTCCACATTCCTAAGACATGCGCTATGGGTGAATTGGGTAAGTTAAATTGTCCGTAGTGCATGTGTGTGTTTGAGTGTGTTTGGGTGTTTCCCAGTAATGGGTTGCAGCTGGAAGGGCATCCGCTGCCTAAAACATATGCTGGATAAGTTGGCGGCTCATTTTGCTGTGGCGACCTCTGATAAATAATGCGACTAAGCTAAAAAGAAAATGAAGGAATTTTATAACCAATATAGAACCTTCTCAGAACGTTCCATATAGGTTATTAAGCAGGGAACGTTCAATTGACCTCAAGTCAACTTTCCTGGCTAACAGACAGAGAATGTTTTTTGTTGTGGGGACTTTCCCACAACGTACTGGGAATGAAATGTGTTCCCTGAAGGACAAATTGTTATACTGTAGAACACATTTTAAATAGATACAATTAGGTCACACATTTGTGATGTTAGAAACAATTAATATGTTAATCATGAGCTAAAACTATAGATGTACGATTAATAAATCGGTTCTAAAGCATATGATATGTGCAACATTGTGGTAAGATATTTAGCCATGGCTTAAACGTTAAAAACATCACAAAATGCAAATTCCTGCTAGCTGTGTGCTAACCTGCTGAAAAATCCAGCTTAAACCAGCCTAGGCTTGTTGGATGGTTTTAGAGGGGTTTTGGCCATTTCCAGGCTGGTTTCCAGCCATTTCCAGCCTGGTCTTAGAGGCTGAAAAATGACCAGCTAAATCCAGCTAAAACCAGCTTGACCAGCCTGATTTAAGCTGGTTTTAGCTGGTCATCTCCCAGCCTGACCAGCTAAGACCAGGCTGGAAATGGCTGGAAACCAGCCTAGAAATGGCCAAAACCCCTCTAAAACCAGGCTGGTCAACCAGCTAAAACCAGCCAACCAGCCTATGCTGGTTTAAGCTGTTTTTTTTCAGTATAGGGCGTGTTATAAACATGCTAACAGCGCATTAAATAAACAGTAAATATCATGCTAAAACAAGAAAATAGGTGGCATTTTATAGGTTCATAAAGTGAAACCTACTAAATTCAAGCTTTTCAGCATTAATTTTAAGTGTTCAGGCCTGTCTTTGTCAAATCATCATCATCATCCTTTACTCATCTTGTTTAAAATATTGCTTTGCTGGAGTTGCGTAACTTGTCAAACGACGGCAGAAGCTTCAGGGTTTCATGTGTTTCTCCAGGTGACAGGAGGCTGGAGTGAAGGATGAAGGCCTGTCAGTGTCACAGCATGTGTGTGTGTCTCTCTGACATCTATCAGAAGAGCTGTGTGTGTGTCTGTCTGAGATCGTGAGTCATAGACGCTGCACACACACGACAGGAATCTTTAACTGAACCAGCACCAAAGACACAGGAGGATTAAAGGTGATGATGATATTATCCACACTGTAAAAAACAATAACCGTTTGCTATCTTCATTTTTTTTTTGGTTTAGTTTTTGTTGGCATGTTGTTTTAGCTTGCTGTTATTCTTCATGTAAACAATTAATCTGAGCAAGTTAATCCATGAAGAAAAAAAAGTTGTTTTGTAAAGCTTCAATCAAAATGTGACCATTAGCTTCTGGGCTTGGAGTGACTGAGCTTCTCTGTTGACGTCAGTTTGACACATCAGCCACAATGTTTTTACCCATACCCCACCTACCGTTAGCTTGCTAGGAGACAATGATGCACAGAAGAAAGCCCCGCCCCCCTACTGAATATCCAGGAGGAACATTAACATACTGAAATAAAAGTCTCAGCAAGTTTCTTTTCATGTGGACTTTAATAACATGTTTTATTTATATTATTCACAGAGTAAGAATAATAAATTAATAAATAGGACGGAGCGGTGGCGCAGTGGGTAGCGCTGTCGCCTTACAGCAAGAAGGTTGCTGGTTTGAGTCTCCGCTGGACCAGTTGACATTTCTGTGTGAAGTTTGCATATTCTCCCCGTTTTCGCATGGGTTTCCTCCGGGTGGTCTGGTTTCCCCCACAGTCCAAAGAGTGAATTGGGTAAGCTAAATTGTCCGTAGTGTACCGTATGTGTGTGAATGGGAGTGTATGGGTGTTTCCCAGGGATGGGTTGCAGCTGGAAGGGCATCCACTGCGTAAAACATATGCTGGATAAGTTGGCGATTTATTCCGCTGTGGTGACCCTAGATTAATAAAGGGACTTAGCCAAAAAGAAAATGAATGAATGAATTTGCATGTTCTCCCCATGTTGGCATGGGTTTCCTCTGGGTGCTCCGGTTTCCGATATAGGTGACTTGGGTAAGCTAAATTGGCCGTAGTGTATGTGTGTAAAGTGTATTGGTGTTTCGCAGTGATGGGTTGCAGCTGGATGGGCATCTGCTGTGTAAACATATGCTGGATAAGTTGGCAGTTCATTCTGCTGTGGCGATGCCTGGTTAATAAAATTATGCCATCAAACTGTTGTATAAACGCAATATCACACTTGTAGCAGTGCGATATGGCTATATATCGGCACTGGTGGGGGGACTAATTGACTAATTGATTAGTCCCCCCACCAGTGCCGATATACAGCGATATCGCACTGCTACAAGTGTGATATTGCGTTTATACAACAGTTTGATGGCATAATTTTACTAATCAATGCACACCTCCCACCAGTGCCAATATACAGTGTATATATATTTATATATACTGCGACTCGTATGATATTGTTTACATATATATATATATATATATATATATATATATATATATATATATATATATATATATATATATATATATATATATATTAGGGATGTAACGGTATCAGAATTTCACGGTACGGTAATACCTCGGTATGAATGTCACGGTACGGTATTTATTGAATCATTTACAGGAAAAAACAAAACTTATGAAAATACTCCAAAAAAGTGCCAAAAGTGTCAATGACATACAAATTGGCCATCTATCTGTAAGCTTTGAAACAGGAACTTCAATTTTAATAACAAAAAATATGATGGGATGATGGTCAAGCATGGGCTGATGGGAATTGTAGTTTTCGCTACCTCCCGTTCGCTTCATTCGCCTGAGCAAATTTTCTCAGAAGACTTATAGTTTTACCGAGTCATGCGACTACGGTAATATCGGAAAAAATTTATATTGCGGTATGACGGTATTTACAATACCGTTACATCCCTAATATATATATATTTATATATATATATATATATATATATATATATATATATATATATATATATATATATATATATATATAAACATACTATACTATAACTATATTCATTTTCTTGCCGCCAACTTATCCAGCAAGTTTTTACACACATTCACACACACACTACGAACAATTTAACCTACCCAATTCACAATTCACCTGTACCGCATGTCTTTGGACTGTGGGGGGAAACCGGAGCACCCGGAGGAAACCCATGCGAAGGCAGGGAAAACATGTTGGGTTTTGGGAAGTGGGTGTTCGAGTCAATCGGTGCTTTTGAAAACACAATGGGTTGGGTTTAGGGAAGGAAGAGGGTCGGTCAGTCAGTCAGTTGACAGCGTTCTCTGTTGGATTCATGCGAGAACAACAAGTTCTAGCGCAAATGGCACTCTCAAGAGAAATTTGAGATCTCAAAAAAGCATACACAGCGGCCTCTGGTGGATTTGCAAAAACAAAAACTGCAAAAAAAACGTACCTCCTGGGACATATTTGGCGCTTTGCATAAATGTGTATAAGAATAAGTTTTCAGAATGAGCCTACGCTGAGAAAATTACATACTGTGCTTTTAATTTTGAGTTTCTATAAAAGAAACAAAAACTTGGAAAAAAAATACTTACAATACTTTTGCATTTGTTATTTTTATTCACTATTATATTATAAATATTAAACCATGTAAAAAAATAAAGTTTCAATTTAGTATTGTTGAAAACTCATCACATTCAACATTTAATCACTCACTCACTTAGATAGAGATAGGTTTAAAGGAAAATTATCATATAAATATAATCTGGTAAAAGCTGGTATCTCTGGGTATTTACAATGTCCCCTGCAACAGAAAAAAACCCTCTCATTTGGGACTGAGGTTTCTGGGACAAGAGAGATATGACTTGGCCCAGGTTGACAGCAGTGGGTAACGTTGTGCATTGTCTTTCCCCCACTTGAGAGGACAAACCATGAGTGAGATAGAGGTCTCATGTCTGCATCAATCTGAACAGTGTGCTGACAACACCTCTATTCAGTACGCGCGCGACAACACAGCTGATAAGAACTCGCGCGACAACACCGCTATTCAGTACGCGCGCGGCGACAACACCCGCTTTAGAGTTTTCCAGCTCTTTTTCGTCCCCGCTTCTAACAGCACACTCCATTTCCGCATTACTGGATCTGTAGCGACAACAGACCGCAAGGGATGATGGTCAAGCATGGGCTGATGGGAATTGTAGTTTTCGCTACCTCCCGTTCGCTTCATTCGCCTGAGCAAATTTTCTCAGAAGACTTATAGTTTTACCGAGTCATGCGACTACGGTAATATCGGAAAAAATTTATATTGCGGTATGACGGTATTTACAATACCGTTACATCCCTAATATATATATATTTATATATATATATATATATATATATATATATATATATATATATATATATATATATATATATATAAACATACTATACTATAACTATATTCATTCATTTTCTTGCCGCCAACTTATCCAGCAAGTTTTTACACACATTCACACACACACTACGAACAATTTAACCTACCCAATTCACAATTCACCTGTACCGCATGTCTTTGGACTGTGGGGGGAAACCGGAGCACCCGGAGGAAACCCATGCGAAGGCAGGGAAAACATGCAAACTCCACACAGAGACGCCAACTGAGCCGAGGTTCGAACCAGCGACCTTCTTGCTGTGAGGCGACAGAACTACCTACTACGCCACTGCCTCACCCTACTATATATATATATATATATATATATATATATATATATATACATATATATACATATATATATATATATATATATATATATATATATATATATATATATATATGTATATATATATATATATATATATACATATATATATATATATATATATATATATACATATATATATATATATATATATATATATATATATACATATATATATATATATATATACATACATATATACATATATATATATATATACATACATATATACATATATATATATATATATATATATATATATATATATATATACACATATATATATATATATATATATACATATATATATATATATACATACATATATATATATATATATATATATATATATATACATATATATATATATATACATATATATATATATATATACATATATATATATATATACATATATATATATATATATACATATATATATATATATATATATATATATATATATATATATATATATATATATATATAGTTTAATTTAATAAGACACTATAGAGGTGAATACTGTGCATATGCAGCAATTTGTTCCACATTTTGCATCATTCACAGCCCAGCAGTAAGTTCTTTAGTTTGCATTAAATTGTATTTAATCTAGTCATGCATATACTTTAATTTGCATTTGGTGTAAACCCAGCATAACAGTACATCCGCATAGTGCATTGTGCTGAAGTGCATTTTATGATGGAAGAAAGTTTGTAAATCTTCCTAATTCTTCTAATGCATCGGTTAAATATTAAAACAGCTTGCCGTATCTGCAGTGAATGTAAACCTACAATCCACCCACAAACATTACAGCAGAAGCACTACAACAAACTCCCACTACACCCACTCACTCACTCACTCACTCACTCACTCATGGTCATATCTGATGAACAACAATAACATTTTTTTTTTTTTTTTTTTTTTTTTCAAACAAACTTTTATTTAGAAAAGAAGAAATTTACAATATAACTCAGGAAGTAATTTGTACAAGACTGGAATACAAGAATATACAATTACAAAGTTATAAGAATAATAACTAAAAAGAAAGGAGTAATAGAAAGAGAATAAAAAAAAAGAGAACGAAATGAGGAAGGGGCAGGTACAAAGTTAAATAAAAAATAGATAAATAAAAAAAATAAAAAATAGAAATAATTACAGAAAGCATTAATTATTTACACACTGGAAGCATGACATTTTCATAAGTTTCTATTAACTTGCAGAATTTCTTGTTGTTAGATAGACGAATAGCTTTAAGTATGGAATCAATTTCAATTAAAAAATGGGCAAACGAGGGAGAGGATTTCAGAAATTTTTGTTTGTGGATGAAGAATTTAGCATATAATATGAAGAAGTTATATATATATTCTTCATTTTTGTTCTTGGGATTAGAGTAATAACATATAATTTCTTTCAGTTTAAAAGTTTGTTTTGTTGCTTGGGATTTATTCAAATAATTATATAAATCAGACCAAAACTTTTGTGAAGTTTTACAAGAAAAAAACATGTGAGTCAGAGTTTCCTCATTTTCCTGACAAAAGGAACAAGTATCTGCAATATCAGTAAATTTTGAGACTAATGCATTGACCGGGTATATTTTGTGTAGAATTTTAAAATGTATTTCCTTTGCTTTGTTTGGGATTACATATTTATATGGGAGAAGCCATGTTCTTTTCCAATTAATGTCCTCTATTAATGCTGACCAATATGATTTCCCTCTTGGAGCAATTTGATTTTTTTGTTGGAGAATTCGAAGGATAAGTTTGTTGTTGCACTTCTTATCATATACACTAATACCTTCTAATAATAAGGAGGGTTCTATGGTTTTTTTATTTATATACAAAATATGATTTTTTGTTAGATGTATTAATTCTTTTGGGATAGCATTTGCAATTATGTTAAATTTCTTGAATGGTATTGGAAATTGATGAATTTTCATAAACTGCTCATAAGTTAACAAGTTCCCAAAGTCATCAAATAAGGAAAATACATGTAATATATCTCTGTCATACCAATTGGAATAAAATAAAGATTTACTCTTAACTGTAATATCAGTGTTGTTCCATAAAAATGTTTTATGCGGAGAAAAGTTATGAGAGTAGCATATTTTCCAAGCCAGTAATGCTTGCTGGTAAAAATTTGTTAATTTTATAGGAAGTTTATTTGGAGCAAAATTACATTTCAAAATAAATGGGAGACCGCCAATTTTATTAAACCAATAATTGGGAATAAAGAACCATATTGAATTTGAACTAGTTAAACATCTTTTAATCCAACTGACTCTGAAAGAATTTATAGAATTATTTATATCAATTGCTTCTAATCCTCCTTTGTCTTTGTTAAGTGAAATTAATGCCTTTTTTAATTTATGAGACTTATTTTTCCAAATAAAATCAAAAAATAATTTATTTATATCTTTTTTAATTTTATCATTAACAGTTAAGGATAATAAAGGATATACTAGGCGGGAGAGACCTTCAGCTTTTGATATAAGAACTCTACCGTAAATGGATAGATCCCTTTGTAGCCATAGATTGAGGATATTCTGAGTTTTTTTTATTCTAGAAGAAAAATTTAGTTTTTGTCTCTCTAAGTTATTTTTATTAATATATATACCTAAATATTTAACCGTTTTTTTTACTGGTATACCATTTAATATCAAGTCATTGCAATCATACAGAGTTAAGATTTCACATTTATCTAAGTTTAAATGAAGACCCGAAGCATCCGAAAATGTTTTTATTGATTTTATGGCATCGTTAATTTGATAACTGTCTTTTAAAAATAAAGTGGTGTCGTCCGCCAGTTGAGAAATTTTTATTTCTCTTTCAAAAATATTTATGCCTTTTAAGTCTTGGTTATTAATAAGAGATATAGAGAGTAATTCTGTAACTAAAATAAATAAAAAAGGGGAAATAGGACAGCCCTGGCGGACGCCTCTTTCTAATGTAAATCTTTGAGATGTAAACATGTTAATAATAATAGAACTGGATATATCTTTATAAAACATCTCTATTACATTAATGAATGTTGAGCCAAAGCCAAATTTTTTGAGAGAGTGTAAAAGAAATTTATGTTCTATTGTATCAAACGCTTTGTAGAAATCAAGAAAAAAAATTATAGCTTTAGAATTAATAAAATCTGCATAATCAATTAGATCCAAGACCAATCTTATATTGTTACTAATATGTCTACCATTTAAGAAGCCTGATTGAGATTCTGTAATCATAAGATTTAATTTAGTTTTTAATCTGTTAGAAAATACCAATGCTAATATCTTATAATCTACTGTTAATAATGTAATGGGTCTCCAATTGTCGATTAAAAGTGAATCCTTTTCTGGTTTTGGTATTAACGATATGATTCCTTGTTTCATAGTAGTTGACATTTCTTTTTCAGCAATACATTCATTATACAGCATTAATAATATGTCTTGTATTAAGTACCAGAAGTGCGTATAAAATTCTACAGAGAACCCATCAATACCTGGGGATTTATTTTTTTTCATAGAGAATAGAGCAGTCTGTATTTCTTTTTTAGTTAAATCATCATCACAAAAGTTGGCAAAATCTTCATCAATCATGGGTATGTGTGTATCAATTGTGTGAAAAAAGTCTTCACATTTATAAGCATCAAACTTCGATGAGTAAAGATTTTTATAAAACGCGGCCACGAAAGATGAGATTTTACAAGGATTTGTACAGGTTGAGCCCTCAATATTAAGAGCAGTAAGCGAATTTCTTTTATAATTTCTTTTCTCTAGTGCAAAAAAATAACTTGAGTTAGTTTCACCCTCTTCAAGCCATTTAGCTCTTGATCTGATATAGAAACCTTTAGCTAGGTCTAAAAAAGCATTGTCTAATTGAGCGTTTAAACTTTTTAAGAGCAAATCTTCATTAGGGGTCAACTTTTTTTGCAATAGTGAATTTATTTTGTCTAAAAGGTTTTGAATGTTTTTATTTTTGTTTTTTTTAAGTTCTTTACTTCTTTTAATTGCTATTTGTCTAGCTTTATATTTGAAATATTCCCATTTACTTTTACAATTAATAATAGGTAATTCAGAAAAATTATCTGCAAAAAGCTCTTTTATTTTGTCATTGAACAACTTATCTTTAAGTAATGAGTTATTAAATTTCCAATAACCTCTCAGTTTAGAGTTGTTACCTGTATTACATAGCAATTGTAATTTAACCAATTTATGATCAGTTAAAGGAGCAATTATATGTAATGACTCATTTACAATTGGTAGGGCAGAAGTAGAAATTAGAAAAAAATCTATCCTAGATTGCAATGACCTGTTTTTATTAGACCATGTAAATTCTGTTTTGTTAGGATTAAAGAAACGCCATGAATCGGTTAAATTAAATTTAGAACACAAAAAAGCAATATTACTATTAAGCAATTGGTATTCTGTTGCTTTAGAGGGAAATCTATCCACTGCATCGTTAACACACTCATTAAAGTCACCACCTAAAATTATTAAAGAATCTGGATATTTAGAGATTATTTTTTTAAGATCTATGGATAATTTATTAAACATTTTACTATTATCGGTTTTATTATTATGTCCATATATATTACAAAGAATAAATGTGGAATTGTCCTTTTTAACTACTAAAATAATCCATCTGCCCTCTTCTGCCATTTTAGATTCCAATATATTGCCATTGAATTTGTGTAATAATATCATAACTCCTGCTGAGTGGTTGGTGCCGTGGCTACAGAAGATAGAATTACCCCACTGAAATTTCCAGAACTTCACATCAGTTTCACAAGAGTGTGTTTCCTGCAAAAAAATAAATTCTGCTTCACTACTTTTACAAAATAAAAAAATTGCTTTCCTTTTTATAGTTTCTCTTAAACCCCTTGTATTTAAAGATGACACAGAAAATGAATTAAACTTGTATTCCATAACTAGAACGAACACTACAGCTAAACCTACTAAACAGAAATTAGAGTAAATAGGAATAGGAACAATGTGCAACTAGCAACGTATAATAACATTAAAACAAGAATTTACACCTTAAAATATCAAAGTATGTATGCATACAAATTTAAGGATGGGCTATGTATAGTTAAATTATTGGTCCATTGGAACATTATGGCTACATAAACTATTCAGCAACAGGGTTTTTTTTTTTTTTTCCCACACAATAGAGACATGTTATTTGCGAGCACCCGAAAACTTACATTCCTTGGTGCAAGAGAGTTATTCTACTTCAGAATAGTTGTATTTTTGGCCATCAATTAACGCATAAGAGCTTCTGTAAGAAGCTTTCTTTCCCTTATCTCTAGCTTGTTTGATCAGAGGCCATAGTTTCTCTCTGGCGAGACGATCTTCTGGGGATAGCGCTTCTGTCAGGCGGAGTTGGTTGCTGTTTAAAAATTTGCATCCTTTGGCTGCTTGCCAGATGATGTCTCTGAAACGACGAAGTGCAAAGAGAATGATGATAGATCTGGGTTTCCCATCCATCCTTTTTGGACCAACTCGATGTGCGATGTCGATAACTCTTTCTAAATCATCACTCATTCCAGGAACAACATTGCTGAGAATATCAACTGTCACTCCTCGGGTGTTCTCTGCCTCTTTCTCCTTGACACCATGTAGTTTCAGGGTCCATTTCCAGCTGTATCTTTTGCATTCCCCGAGTTCTAGTTTCATGGATTTGGTCGTCTTTTTGATTGCTTGAATCTCGGTGGATATAGCAGATAAGGATTCTTTATGTACAGCAACGTCCATTACAAGTTGCGTCACGGTCGAAGATAAAGTTTCCATCTGTTTCGCTGTTGCTCCGGTAGATAATTCAATGGCAGATATTTTTTGGAGCATTTTGTCATATTTCCCGGAGAGTTCGTGGATCGCTGACAGAATCTCTGACGAGCTGTCATGGTGGTCTAACAGATCTCTTTTCGTCTTTTTTGAAGCCGGCTGTTTTAACGGGGTGTCCGGTAAGGGTGTCATGAGTAGATCACTTACTTCTGGATTTGAATCAAACCAGTTGCTGTCATCCAACTTATCTGACGTCTCCGTGTCCTGGAGTTGTGTGTTGTTAGCATTGTCGTTAGCTTTATCTTCTGAAGCCATCGTATTAACACGTGCGGTTTTTCCACGGACCTGTTTCGTTTTCTTTTTGCCCATAAATAGACCAAGGCAGTTAAAAGTGCAAGTTAGGTTCTCATTTGCCACAAAAAAAAAAATCGGAATTACAGTTACATTATTGTCCTATTCCAAAGTTCCTGAAGACACCACTAACACGCGACTACATCGTACGCAGCCATCTTGGCCCCCCATTCTGAACAACAATAACAATAATAATGGGACCGGATCTGATGAGGTCATCTCACATCATGTGTTTTGTTGGGGAGGAATAATAAGCAACACTGGGCTTCCAAATGCTCACACACAAGATTATTTGCATGATTTCAACCCTTACACTGAATATCCATGGCAACCATATTTGCTACCAAAACTGCAGGAGAATGACAGGTCTGACAAGAGCGCAAATATCCTTAAAGGTCCAGTGAAAATGACCAAATTCACATTTAGAAGATGAAGAACTGATATAAACATCCAAAGCTTGCAGTTTGTTGCTTCCGCTTAAATGGATCAACATTGTTTCCATGTCACCTCATACTTCAGTTTCTCATTAAATCTTCTGACCAATCAAAGAAGCGCTCTCTAGTATCTGAAATGCCCCGCCCCCTTCTTCTCATTTGCTTTTCATTTGATGCGCTTGAGCTCAACCATCTCTCACCGGCAGAGCTGTGATAAAAACCAGCTAACCACTGAGCCACCGTGCCGCCCCGTACTTTTCAATTATAATGTTTCAAAGAAAGTTTAAATGCGGAGAAATAAGCAATTAAGTAGTTTCGCTTTCAAGGCTTTCAGTATTACTTTGCTTAATATTTCCATGCTAATAAGTGTTGAATACTTTAGCTCATCCATCATCATAATTTATGCAGGAGTCTCGTAGGATGTAATGAAGACCACAACTCCCATGATTCCACACTCATTCACGGCATCATCAAAATATACTCTTGTTTGTTGTGAATACACGCCCTCTAGTGGGGAGAATTCAACATTGGCTCATTGTGAAAACGTAGCACTATATACATATTTGGAGATCGCGGATTATGTAGCCAGAACTACGAATGGCTGCATTTGTCTTTAAAACGAACGATACAGGGCAATATGGAGCCGTTCCTTTTCTCGCTTACCAGCTGACCGCTTACCTCCGTATAGACGGCTTTCCCGATGTTACGAGTTTGTCCAGTAGCTCAAGATGTACATTGGTGTACTTCA
This sequence comes from Danio rerio, assembly GCF_052040795.2. Taxonomy (NCBI): domain Eukaryota; kingdom Metazoa; phylum Chordata; class Actinopteri; order Cypriniformes; family Danionidae; genus Danio; species Danio rerio. Next base: position 8,857,678 of record NC_141028.1, read on the forward strand.
TAGATATATACACTAGATGTCGCCTGGCCTATTGTTGTCTATTGGACGGAATGCGTCAATAGCGCCGCCATCTTGCTACAGGGTAGCGCTCCTTTGAAATGAATGTGGGACTTATGTACAGTGGAGGACTGTGGCCATCCAAAGCCAGAGATATACACATATACACATATATCTATGATCGGGAGTTTTCCTGGATGTTAGCGTGTTAATTATTTTTTTCATTACGAAAATAATCATTTTACATCACTTTTCTACATTGATGGATCAGTGACCGCACGGGCATTCCTGACAAAAAGCTTGTGTTTGTGTGTACAGAAATGTACTATTCACCCTTCCTGTTAAATTTGATCTAATTATGTCCTGAAACACACCTCCTCTTCTGCTTTCACTTCTCATACTGACGTAGGGAGCGACTCGTTTGTGAATGAATCCCCTGAACGACTCTTTCACTAACGTTAGGCGACAATAATACAGGTTTCTGGCAGCGCAGCATCTCGTTGTCATATTTCTTTTGCATTGTTTGCTGATTTTATTCAACAAAACTAACATAAGCTGAGTGTTTAGTGCGAGTTGGAGCTTCTTTGTCTTATGGTGAATGCAGTAAGTGACTGTATTATCATCAATAACGTTACCTGATTAGCACAAAAGTTCAGAACATACAAAAACAGTAAAAACTTAATATTACCTATGAAAATGTTCTGCCTTTGTGCTTTGATTTCTTTGTTTGCTCATTTCTACACCCGTAGACAGCGCTAAAGTCCCGCATCTTCACGTAATAACACTGTCTTGACTAGTGCGGTTGAATGACATTTGTCCTGGGAGCACTGTACCAATGTGGCGGCGCTATTGACGCATGCTTAGGGTCCCTATGCGAGATCTATTGTATATATCTATGGGTGTACTTGAGGTGTAGAGAAGAGTTCACCACGACAACGGGATTCAAGACCGGCGAAGAACGGTTTCAAAAAGCGGGTAAGATAAAAACAGAAGCCAAATAATAAAATAAACAAGTAAATAACAGGGTGAGAATGTGGTAAGATCTGAAAACATGGTAAAAATCAAGGGCTTTTCTTTCTCTGGATTGCTTTTTAAAACCATCAGTTGGGTTTTGGGAAGTGGGTGTTCGAGTCAATCGGTGCTTTTGAAAACACAATGGGTTGGGTTTAGGGAAGGAAGAGGGTCGGTCAGTCAGTCAGTTGACAGCGTCCTCTGTTGGATTCATGCGAGAACAACAGGCGCAAATGGCACTCTCGAGAGAAATTTGAGGTTTTAAAAAAGCATACACAGCGGCCTCTGGTGGATTTGCAATAACAAAAACTGCAAGAACACGTACCTCCTGGGACATATTTGGCGCTTTCCAGAAATGTATATGAGAATACATTTTCAGAATGAGCCTACGCTGAGAAAATTACATACTGTGCTTTTAATTTTGAGTATCTATTAAAGAAACAAAAACTTGGAAAAAAATACTTACAATACTTTTGCATTTGTTATTTTTATTCATTATTATATTATATTTAATTGAATAATATTTAGTTGTGTGTGTGTGTTCAAACTTTATTATTTCTTAAGTTTGTTATTAAAAAAAATCTCTGGTTTTATTTATAAAAATGTTCCTTCATTAAAATGATCCAAAGTAAGCATGAAATTAATTTAACAAGTTATTTTAATCAGCTAATTTTCTGTTTTAGAGGCTTAATCACACAAAATCAAATTCTTTCCAAGCACCCTCACGGAAATCACTTTCCAGGAATGTTTTGCCTGCTGCGATCAAAGCGAGTCTGTACTCCTGCACTGTTAACCGTGTAAATCAAGCACATGTCTATAACACAATCTCACAGCAAATGAACCCACTTAGAAATCTGATATATGGAAATATATGCAAATTACATAAAAACTCATCATTTGATTTCACACTTAGAAAATATATGTCATATATGCAATATATGTCCAACTGTTTGTTAATGCAAATTTCTAATCAGCCAATCACATGGCAGCAACACAATACATTTAGGCATGTAGACATGTTCAAGACGATCTGTTCAAACCGAGCATCAGAATGGGGAAGAAAGGGGATTTAAGTGAACGTGGCATGGTAGTTGGTATGAGATGGGCTGGTCTGAGTATTTCAGAAACTGCTGATCTACTGGGATTTGCACACCATCTCTAAGGTTTAAAGAGAATGGTCTGAAAAAGAGAAAATATCCAGTGAGCGGCAGTTCTGTGGGTGCAAATGCCTTGTTGATGCCAGAGGAGAATGGCCAGACTGGGTCCAGCTGATAGAAAGGCAACTGTAACTCAAATAAGCACTGGTTACAACCGAGGAATGCAGAAGAGCATCTCTGAACGCACAACATGTTGAACCTTGAGGCGGATGGGCTACAGCAGCAGAAGACCACACTGGGTGCCGCTCCTGTCAGCTAAGAACAGGAAACTGAGGCTACAATTCGCACAGGCTCACCAAAATTGGACAATAGAAGATTTGAGGTACGTTGCCTGGTCTGATGAGTCTCGATTTCTGCTGTGGCATTCAGATGGTATGGTCAGAATTTGGCATAAACAACATGGATCCTTCCTGCCTTGTATCAACAGTTCAGGCTGATGTTGGTGGTGTAATGGTGTCGGGATATTTTCTTGGCACTCTTTGGGCTCATTAGTACCAATTGAGTCAATGCCACAGCCTACCTGAGTATTGTTGCTGACCATGTCCATCCCTTTATGACCAGTGTACCCATCTTTGAATGGCTACTTCCAGCAGGATAACGCACCATGTCAAAGCATGAATCATCTCAGACTGGTTTCTTGAACATGACAGTAAGTTCACTGTACTCAAATGGCCTCCACAGTCACCAGATCTCAATCCAATAGAGCACCTTGGCATGTGGTGGAAAGGGAGATTTGCATCATGGATGTACAGCTGACAAATCTGCAGCAACTCTATGATGCTATCATGTCAATATGGACCAAAATCTCTGAGGAATATTTCCAGTACATTGTTTATTCTATGCCACGAAGGATTAAGGTTCCAACCCGGTACTATTAGGGTGTACCTAATAAAGTGGCCGGTGAGTGTATATTTTATATATGTGAAAGCAAAACATGAGCTTTTATGTCATACACTGTAAAAAGAAAAAGGTAATGACAAAACAACAATGAATATTTTTTGTTGCTTTAACTCACTGTAGGTTTTCAATAAATGAATCTAGCTTCAACTACATTTTTTAAAGTCACACAAAATGTTTTAGTCAGTGCGATTAACCCTTGTATGGTTTCAGTATGACCCGTTTTCAGTTTTTTTTTTTTCAAAAGAAAAATTAAAAAATGAATTATTTTTTTTAACCTGAAATGCATTGGGTTTGGCTTATTTTCTGTGAAGAACACAAATCTGAACAAATTTTCAACGACCGCATAATGTTCCTCCTCCCTCACATTTACATTACATACAAGGTGTTCGGGTCCCAGGAGACCCGAGTCAGGAGACTAGACCCAGGTCTATTAAAAGTCGTGAAAGTGTAGGTCCAGTGTTCCCACACTCTGTCCTCCTCCTTTTTGGTGCTGCTGTTTTCTTCCCCTCCCCCTCCCGCTCCCGCACAAAGTTGCAACAATGTTGAAAATTCAACTATCAACACTGTCTACTCTTACATTCCCGCACATTTTACCCTCTCTCTTGCGGGAACCAAGCTTTATTTTCTCATACCCTGTCCCATCTGCGAATTGGGGCATAGTACTATAATGGTGGGAACAATACGAAAAAACAAATCTGTGGGTTTTATTTTTTTCAGAACATTAAAAAAAAAAAAACAAGAAGCACATTAATTCATCAATAAGATCTAACAAAGGTAAAGGAGAAAATGTAACCATGTTTGCTGTTCATATGGCTTGTCATTGGGATTAAGTAAACATTTGTTAAGTAATTTAACATAAAATAGTTTGATACTGTTAATTTGGAAAGCCAAAACTCTAGCAGGTCTACCAGACCCAAGGGTTAATGTAAGTTGAGATGACATGAAAATTTTCATTTGATTCAAATCAAGAGCAAGAATTGTTTACATTGTATATGTCATCAGCATATATTTCCATATGTCAGATGGGAACTGATGTTTTGGTGAACTGCTGGATTGTGTGCATGAAGTCTTTCAGTGCCCTGTGACTCAAAAACAGCGCATGTGAGAGTCAAAGAGGCTTTAGTGTCACATGACTTTTCGCAGAGTCCACCTGCTTCACATGTCAGTAAAAATAAAAAACCTCTAAATCAAACTGACTAAAGCAAATCCAGCCACATGACACTGGGAAAATAAAACACGGCTGTCGACAACCCAAACAATGAGCTCTTTGCTCACCGGCGCTTAGAATTCAATTAAACACAAGCAACAAGAGATCGTGGAAATGTCAGCATTACGCAACCCATTGGAGAGCTGAATTGGGCTGGACTCAGCACTCCGCAGCTCAGCTGATTTACTGCTATTATTTTGGCATGGATAAAATGTAAAAAAAAAAAAAAAACCTGTTCCATTACCTCGCTCTTTAATCTCCTCCTGGGTGATCCGAGACTCCAGAGACCTGCGAGGAAACCTGGCAACACCACATACAGACACACACAAAACAACACAACTATTACTTTACTTCAACACTGTATTAATGGCTTACAACACTGACCTAATGCTCATTTCATAGAGATATAATAAGCGCACAGTGAGGTTTAAAGACATTTAAAAACAAAAATGAAAAGTGGTGTAGTCCTCCGAGATTACGGACAAAAAAAATTAAATATCTGCTTTTGGGTCTGTTGCAAAAAGAATAAAAAAAAAGCAGCAAATGAGACACAATATTAAAATCAATTTTAAAATGCAATGTGTGTCATTATAAGTTGATCAACTGTGAGCGTAATTTAGAGTGATTTCCAGATTAGACAGTACAACAAACATTATTTAACGTGTTCCTTGTGATTTTTATTGTTTGCTTTTTCAAAATAAACACGTATCCCAATTTTGGTTCCTGCAACACATTTCAGAAAAGGTTAGGACAGGAGCTGTTTAGGATTTTAGTAGGCCCAAATAGAATCTGCGCAGAATTCCGTAGATTTCTAGCCCATCATAACTCTGTTTATTTACTTGAGTAAATGTGTGTAAATCTATATTTATTTCATTTTTAAATTAATTACAGTAATATTATTGACTGATATGAAACTGATTTCTGTACAATGCAGTTTGTACAGTAATATTTTCTGTCTTTTAGTAGAGATATTACATGAGGGACTTGCTTTGTTTACCATATAAAGTGAATCTAATTGGATTTGCATTTTAAAATATATTATTTTTTATTTCACATATTAAGGTTTTAGTTATGATACTCCCAAAATAATTCCGCAAAAATCCCCAGATTTTTTACCAAAATTCTCAGCAGAAATAGCAAAAAAACTTCCACAGATTCCCTCTGGCCCTAGGTATTAGTAATCAGGTAAATTGGCTAAATAATAGCCCCTTTGGCACATAGCTGACTTTACCGGTAAATTCATAAAAGTGCTGTTCACACAGGCAAGGAGGTTATTGGATGTTTGAAAAGACCATTCACACATCCATTCCAAAATACCGGACATCATTAACCAGAAATGAGCTCTAAACGGTATTTATAAACATTTGTATACATTACCAACTCTGTGGATGGATAAGTATTGTGAACAACTTCAATGAAAACATATAGAAACACTTTCGCATGTCGAGATGTTCATATTATGTGTGTGCTGGTGCTCACTGGCTGCTTCACGTGCACATGCAATGCGTCAAGCAACTGAAGGAAGCAGAGCTTGAAGGTAAACAAACAACGGCTTATTTTAAGCATCTTTTTTTTTTATAACTATTTTTTCAGGGTTTTCACCTTTATTTTTGATAGTACAGTAGAGAGAATTGACAGGAAAGCATGAGGAGCAGAGAGAGGGAAAGATTCGGCATAGGACTGCAAGGAGGAATCAAACCCAGGTCGCCGCGAGCACCAGAGTTTATGTGTCGACGCACTAACCACTACACCACTGGCGCCGACTATCATAAGGATCTTATCAATAATAATTTACACAGTTGGCATTAAGAAAGAGCATAGAAACATTATCTGACTAACATCTAGCTGCTAAATGTGTCTGGAATAATAAGGCTTTATCTTCATAAACAGCGCGAATGTGAATGCGTTCTGAGTGTTCTGATTGGCTAAAGTAAATGTCTCACATCAGCACGTTCTAAACATGAATGCGCTCTTTCTCGCAATCCTACTTTTGCGTTCACACAGCACAGCACTCCACTAAATTACCGGTAATGTTACAACTTCTCTTTACGGAAAATAGCCGGAACATATTTACCAAGATTTTCAAAAAGGGCCTGTTCACACATACAGACCTTTTCAGAAATTTGCCGGTAATTTTCCAGAAAGGTCTGTATGTGTGAAAGGGGCTAATGAAACAGGTGATGAGATTGTAATTATGAATTGGAACAAAAGCAGCATCCAAAAAAGGTCTTTTGGGAGCAAAGATGGGCCGAGGATCACCAGTTTGCCAACAAATACAACAGAAGATTATTGAAATGTTTAAAAACAATGTTCCTCATAGAGAGATTGGAAGACATTTCACTTTTAACAATGCATAGCATTATTAGAAGATTCAAGGAATCTGGAGGAATATCAGTGTGTAAAGGACAGGAGCGTAAGTCTAAGCTGAACAACCGTGATCTCCAATCCCTCAGGCGGCACTGCATCAAGAATCCTCATTCATCTATAAGTGATATCACCACATGGGTTCAGAACTACTTTGGCATACCTTTGTGAAGTAACAATACATAGTTACATTCACAAAAGCCAGTTAAAACTGTACTGTGCTAAAAGGAAGCCCTATGTTAACAGTGTCCAAAAGTACAGTTGACTTCTCTGGAATCTGAGGCATGAGAAACATCCCACAGTGAAAACTTGTACTGTTGTCAGATGAATCAGTATTTCAGGTGTTTTTTGAAAAAAGGGACACTGTGCTTTGGACCAAAGAAATAAATGATCATCCAGACTGTTTCGCCAGCAACATGTCCAAAAGCAAGGGTTTGTCATGGTCAAGTGCCCATGCTGGCACCAATTATGCTTAAAAGTACATAGAGATTTTGGAGCACAATATGCTTCTTTCTTTTCCGGAGACGCCCATGCATATTTTAAAAAGACAATGCAAAACCGCATTCTGCACACATTACAAACTCCTGGCTGTGGAGGAAGAGGATACAGGTACTTGACTGGCCTGCCTGCAGTCCCAACCTGTCTCCACAAGAGAATGTGTGGCCCATTTTGAAGCGCAAAATGCGGCAAGGAAGACCCTGTATTTTTGCCCACCTTAAGACTTGTTTTCAGGAAGAATGGGGAAAAAATTACTGCTGAAAATCCTTCATCACTTGGTGTCTTCAGTCCCTAAACATCTCTTAAGTGTTGCAAAAAGAAATGGGAATATTACAAAGTGGTAAATGCTTTACTGTTTCAACTTTTTTTTTTTTTTGATGTATTGCAAGAACCAAAATTGGAAAACATGCTTATTTTAATAAAAAACAAACAAACAATAAAAAATCACACGGAACACAATGTTTATTGCATTGTCTGAAATACAAGTCAAAGAGAACTTAGAAAGCATCTCAATCTTTTTTTTATTTGCATTTTCCATAATGTCCCAACCTTTTCTGATTTGGCACTGTAGTATTCACACAACATAGTAAAGTTTATAATTTGTGTGTATTTGCACCATTCACCAAGTTTTTAGATGGGTAGACTTGGTATCTTATAAAGCAGGGTCGTCCAGACTTGGTCCTGGAGGGCCGGCGTCCTGCAGATTTTACTTCCAACTTGCTTCAACACACCTGCAAGGATGTTTCTAGAATGCCTAGAAAGAGCTTGATTAGCTACCCTAGGTGTATCTGATTGTGGTTGGAACTAAACTCCGGGAGTTTAGTTCCAAGCCCTCCAGGACTGAGTCGGGACATGTTATAAAGCATGATGTCATTTTAGGTTGGTTCATATTATTAAAATTGCATAATTTAAATACTGCTAATACAATTATGAGCTGTATAATATATATATATATATATATATATATATATGATCATTCAAAACATAAAGAATTGTAATTTTTAAAGACAATCATTTTAAGTTGGTCAACAAAAATACTACACCCTTTAAATAAAAGCATGCAGATATTAGCTGCATAATATGTATTGTTCATTCAAAAAGTAGTCAAAATACAAAAACAATAATTAAATCTTTTCAAATAATATTCATTGTGTTATAATATAATGGTGTATTTTGACAGTAAACAGTACAGCAAAAATTGTTTTAAAAGGTACCTCCTAAAAGGTACCTAAATAGTCCACATTACACTTTATGTACAGTATTATCAATATATAGTTATGCTTTAATTACGCACATATTGTGTTCATTCAATGACTATTTGCGATTCTACAGTGAGAATTAGCATTTTAGATGTCAATGCATGTAACTTATGATTGGTTGGTTGATGTATTAAAACAAGAATTTTGAGATTTTTAACTATGCGTTATACATCACAATGTATTTTGGCCATTCAACGAGCATAGTGACATTTTAAATATGCAAACTAGAGGTGTCCAAACACGATCCTGGAGGGACAGTGTCCTGCAGATTTTACTTTTTACAGAACTTGCTTCAACACACCTGCAGGATGTTTCTAGAAAGCCTAGTAAAGCTGCAGTCACACTAGAGTTTGTGTGTGCGAAATTCTGTCGTACGACGCTGCGAAAAGGGGCGGGATTAAACAATTAGACATTAAAAAAGCGAGCGATTGCTCATGTTTTAAATTTCTGTCCAGAGTGGTCATGTTTTGATCCTCGATTCATCTCACGCAGTCAAGTGATGCAATTTCGCAGGTCAGAGTTCACCAAGCTTGAACTTTGCACCGCAGCGACCTGCAAAACTTACGCATTTCGGTCGTAAGTATGAATGGAAATCTATGGAAGGAAAAGCTCAGTGTGACCGCAGCTTCAGAGCTTGATTAACTAGCCCAGGTGTGTTTGATTGGGGTTGGAACTAAACTTTGCTGGACACCGGCCCTCCAGGACCGAGATTGGACATGCCTGATGTAAGCTCAAAGCATGAGACTTTAAATAAGTTGCTATATTAATATAATTTGAAACTATGAAAATAACAAGTTTTGTTGACTATATAACAGTTTAGAAGTATTTCAGATACTGAAGTTATACTTGTGTGCTTTATATTGGCTATATTTTTCCTAAAGCACACCACAGATATGTGCACTGACATTAAACCATGCAAATGTCATCGCATGTAGGCTATGTGACGTACATAAACAAACACAGCATGTGTGTGGGGAAAAAAATAAAAGCAGCATCCCATAGTTTGAGGGCCTTTTGACTAACATCCTGGAGAGAAGCACAGTGTGGACACATGGACAGACCATCTGTCCACACACAATCTCACACATGCGTAGGTCATGGCAAAGCATGAATCTGGGAGCAAACTCTGCATTATCCATCATACAATAGATGCATCTTCAGATCCAAATACCACAAAAATAGACCATGATATCTGTGACCTTGGGATTGTGATCATGCAATGGCTACATTTTATTAAAGCAGTTAAAAATGGAGAGACAAGGACATGTGAAGGCATCGTTATACACACACACTGGCTTTATGGAAAAACACCACCAAGATCATAATGCTTTAGCTTGGCAGTGATTGGCAGATGCGATTAGCTCCCAAAGTTTAGAGTCTGGGTGGATTATCCCCTCACAAGGCCAGTGACCCTTCATGTGACCCCACTTTAAGAGAGTTTGGATTTTGCTTTAGCACAGCGGCTGCAGGGTTATATTTAAAAACAGCTTATAAATAATTGATTGTGATTTACTGAGCTCTTATGATGGAATAGCATGAGTGTATATATGACTAGCTTTGTACTGTAGTTGACACTGCGCATGCGCAAGGTTTAATGAGACAAGCGCAATCAAAACATGAAACTTATTCATAAATGGATGAGATTGAAAGCGTTAATTGGTGTTAATTCGTATTTTTAACACACAAATGAGTGTTTAATATTCGATTATACAGATGTAACTGATTCATGACCTTTTTCAGATGTTTAATCTTGTTCAATCAGCTGCTGAGGTAACCTGGAAGCGAGCTCTCGCACTCACCTGATAACTGTTACTTTTCTCATCGCTGGTTAGGTTTTCATCGAGTTTTCACGGTCGTTTCTGATTAACTATATGAGGATTTTACAGAAATCATTTTGAGATTTGCGTTTATCTGGCGCTCATTTATACAAACTGTACAATTGTCTGAAGCTAGACGAAAAAAAACTATATTTTAAATAAGTATTGAGCTTTCTATGCCCTCTGGTGGCGTCGTGTAAACTGTCATTACCAAGCAACATAATTGCCGCCCGATGGTGCGATGCGCGCGACAACGAGCGCTGTGAAGTGCGCGTGTGCGTGTCTCTTTAAGAAACACCCCTGTTGCATGAGAGTCTGGTGGTTTTCCACTCTCTCCGTTATTACATGCGCTCCCATATAAGACACAAGTCGGGGGGGAGAGGCGGAAAGATTATTTGCCTTGCTTTGTAGCCTCACCACAAGAAGACAAAAGAACAAGAGACGGACTTGAGCAATAAACTGCATTTTCAGGTGAGTGACACCTTGCATCCTTCAAGTCAGCGGTGACTGATGTGAATGTTTAAGCTTATATGTATTGTGTGTACATTTTATTTATATTTTAGGCGGATACCTGGTCATTTCTTTTTCTAAAATGCACACAAACACACACACACTATCATTCTTGCTTTCATCACAGCACACCTTTATTGTCTACCACTAATAAACAAATGTATTTATTTTGTGTCTACTAACTATACATGCTTTAAATAATAAACAAATAAATGATATTGGCTATGTAAACATGTCATTTAACAAATGCATTTCTTGTATCAAAATCTTGCTGCGCATAAGTGTGCTCTCAGGCTTTTTGCATTAAATATTAAACGCAATCAATTTATTTCAGAAGCACCATAATTAAAGAGGATTTCAAAGTGGTTAACAGCTCCAAAACAGCTCATCTTACTGGCTCGAACGGGTCAATAAAATGTAGGTTAATGTGAATTTATCTTGCACGGTGCGTCCGTGTAAACACAGTGACACCGCTGGAGACAGACCTGTCATGTGGGCTCATGTAACACCGGCACGCGCGCGCGCACACAATGTAGGTTATTGGGACACAGCCAAGATTTGAACTTCTTATTATGCATGCATTGTGTGGTAGATGTCAAAACGGATGGAAATGCATTAGAGATGTGAAAGGTTTACAAATGCGTGAGAGAGCAGGATATGTGAGGCGTGTCCGCGCGCGCGCTGCCTTTCATTGTGGCTCGTGCAAGGTGTTGTTCGTCTATCTTCTGAAACTAGTTTAGGGGCTTGTATAATTCATTCCGTGGCTGGGGTTTCCAAATTAAACACGCATCCAAATGTAATTTCATCAGGAGTGCTTGCTGGAGAATTAGGGCAGCAGAATATTTTATTTTCAGCTTTAATTTGGACTCCAGACAGATTTAGTGAATGCACGAGATGACATTGCAGAAACAGTGTCTAACATTGCACCTTGGTACATTTTTTTTTTTAAACAAAATGCTGTAATATCATTGCAATAATTGATTTATAGTGACACAGTGGCACGGTGGTTAGCACTGTTGCCTTACAGCATGAAGGTTGCTGGTTTGAGTCCTGGCTGGGCCAGTTGGCATTTCTGTGTGGAGTTTGCATGTTCTCCTTGTGTTGGTGTGGGTTTCCTCTGGGTGCTCCGGTTTCCAGCACAGTCCAAAAACATGCGGTAAAGATGAACTAAATAAGCTAAATTGGCCGTATGTGTGTCAATGAGTGTGTATGGATGTTTCCCAGTGCTGGGTTGCAGCTGGAAGGGCCTCCGCTGTGTAAAACATATGTTGGATAAGTTGGTGGTTCATTCCAATGTGGTGACCCCTGATAAATAAAGAGACCAAGCTGTAGGAAAATGAACGAATGAATGTTTTGGATGCAAAATGGACATAAACATGCCTGAAAACATGGTAATATTTCTTATTTTATGAAATTATCCGGCTGTTGAAGCTAAAAAGTAAACTAAATATGTCACTTTTAAATGAACACTCCATTTATTTTGGTAAATAGTCTAATTTTACAACTTCCTTATAGTTAAAAAGTTTAGTTTTACCAAGCAGAAACAAGTTTTTTGAGCAAGGTGCTAATGGTCTAATCCGATTCAATGATCTATGCTAAGCTAAGCCAAAAGTGCTCACAATAGACCCAAAGATCAGCTGAATGGACACAAAAAAATGGTAAAAGTCAACTTATTAACTCTGAGTAAGTTGTAAAATTGGCCTATTTAAAAAAAAAAATTGAGTGAACGAATAAATAATTGATTTATTGTCGTACGTTTTCTGCTTACGACAGACTGACGAGACAACTTTGAAATAACATTAGTGTCTGACTTGCATTATAAATGATGCCTGTGTATAAGTGTGGTTTATTTATAAACTAATTTCGAGAGCACCACATGCTAATGATTAAACACGGCTGGTACCGCATCAGCTCCGTATATTGGACCAATCAGATGAATACTGACACACTATAATAACCAGAGCTTTCCACTCCATGTCCTCTTTGTCTTGAAGAATCCCCCCTTCCACCCCAACTCCTTCCCTTCTATGATAGGGCGGCACGGCGGCCCAGTGGTTAGCACTGTTGCCTCACAGCAAGAACGCCACTGGTTCGGGCCCTCACTAGGTCGGCCGGCGTTTCTGTGCAGAGTTTGCATGTTCTCCCTGTTCGCATGGGGTTTCAGAGTTTCCTCCCACTGTCTAAAGACATACACAATAAGTAAATAAACAATTCCAAAAGGGCATCTTAAGACAACTCCTAGCCAGATATATCTCTATCTGCTTATGGGACTTATGGGAATTGTCGGCTTGACAAATTTTAATTGGATGAACATAATTTTAGTTTTATGCCTCACCCAGAATATAAATATACATATAAATACATTTAGATCATTTACTTTAATCTGTACTACTGGAATGGGAAGAGAATTTTAACCAGCACAACAAAACATATTTCTCAAGACAATCACCTACTGAACCTTTAACCGAACGAATACAATGGAAGTCAAAGGCTGTTTTTTTAAGCATTCTTTAGTATATCTTCTTTTGTGTTCACCAGAAAAAAAGAAACTCAAACAGGTTTGGAACAACTGAAGGGTGATTAAATGATTGCAGGATTTTCAGTTTTGAGTCAACTAAACTTTGAAATTTGGGGATTTTGTCCGTGTATTTTTTATTTTTTTTTAATTCTCAAAGTATCTTGAACTTTATGAATCCTCAATGAAAACAATCTTGTTTAATGTCCTACTACAAAAATAGACACCCACACCCTTGGATAAATAAACAGCAAACTTTCATTTTTGGTTGAACTATTCCTTTAATATTGTTTCATATTTGATGGTTTGTGTAATTAATAACACATTCAGAGCAAATCTGTTTAATTTATAACACATTGAGAGCTTTCAAACACAACTGAGTATCCAGAAGGTTAAGCCGGATCTGTCTGTTGTTGTGGCCTTCTGATATGTTGTTTTTCCCTCTCTGCTTTTGTCATTGATTGATTAAACATGCATTTTTAGATAGCTTTTGTTGAGCTATTACATGAAGACTAATGAGAGGTCTGGCAAAACTGGGGTCAAGATTGAAAACGGGTGATGGTGGTTGAGATACACTGAGCCTGCTTTATTTCTGTTCCCATGGCCAAACCAACACTGGCACACAAAGGACATCTGACTGTATGAGTTTGGCTCCCTGAATCAGCTCTATCTCTTCACTCTGGTGGAAACTGGACTTAGACAAGCCAGTTGTTGAAGCTTAAAGGGTAATAGTTACACATTAATACTGATTATGTACTGACATATACTTAATATAGGTAATAATGAAATAATTCACCTCAAAATGAAAAGGACCTCACCATTTACTCTCTCTCATGAGGTTTTAAATCTTAAATTCTACATTCTACATGAAGAGGCAATAGAAAACATGATGTGCTACTTATTTATTATTTATTTGTGCTATTATGCCTATTTTTAAAATATATAAAATAAGTCTCCGTTGTCCCTAGAGTGTGTATGTGAAGTTTCAGCTCAAAATACAACACAGATAATGTTTTATAACTCTCTGAAACTGACCATTTTATGCCTTTATCCAAATTGTGCTGTTTTGGTCACTGTCGCTTTAAATTCAAATGAGATTGTGTGACCAGCCCACTTTTCAAAAGAGGGCGGAGATACAAACGCATATATGTCAGCATAGTGATTTATTTTTAAATGAATTTTTATTTTATATTTCTACAGTCTTAATCAAACATTTGCCCAAATGTTCAACATTTCAAGAGTTCACACTTAACTGATGATTGATAATAAAGCTAGTTTGGCATGCTGTCCCGGGAGAGAGGCCTGAGCTTATAAGATCCTCGAGCCCTGGGCTCCCTCCCGTTGCAAGGCGAGAGAGGAGTTTGAGCTCAGGTAGATCTCGATGACTCCCCCTCTTGCTTGTTGTAGCTAAGTGTCAGATATGGATGCTTAAAGGTGTACTCAGAGTTTAGCTAAAGTATTTGGATTAATTGTTTAGAGTGCTTGTTTTTGAACTTTGGGAGGAAACCGGAGGAACCGGGGAAAACCCACGCGACTACAGGGAGAACAAGCAAACTCCGCACAGGAATTAAACCAGGGGCATTTTTGCTGTGAGGCAACAGCGCTAATCGCTGGCCACCGTGACGCCCGTTTGAAAGGAGGGAAAGTAGGGTTGGGTGGGGGGGTTTCTTCAAGACGAAGATATTGAGATGAGAAAAGTCTGGTTATTTATAGTGAGGTAAGGATCGTCTGGATAATCAGTCATTAGCTAAAGTTAACAGCTGTGAACAATCATAAGCATGTGATCCTTTCGAAATTTGTTTATAAATAAACTTCACAAAGTGAGAAAAATAATCAAATATGAATGAGTGTTTATTAAATTGTATACTTTAAAATGTCAAAAAGAGACCTTTTCATGTGGTCAGTATTATCTATTTAAATATATTGTGATTTATTGGGATTTTTTGTCTTTTTTTTTTATATTTCCCAAATGATGTTTAACAGAGCCAGGATTTTTTTTTTACAGTATTTTCTATAATATTTTATTTCTGGAGAAAGTCTTATTGGTTTTATTCCAGCTAGAATAAAAGCAGTTTAAAAAAATTGTATTATCGTGATATGAGCTCAGCTAATGTGTGCAACAGCAATAGTCAGTTGGTAGTTGATAAAGATAAAGAATAAAGATCATCGTTGGTCTGGACTCCACAGTTCAGAACACATTGGGTCACTGCAAACTTTAACCATAGTGAAAGTTTAACAGTTGTTTATTAGCATTTCCTGAGCATTTCAAGTAAGATTAAGCCAATCTGGCACAAAAAAAAAAAATCATTTATTCATTGCGCTCAGGCTAAGTCCCTCATTTATGAGTGGTCACCACAGCGTAATGAACCGCCAATTATTCCGGCATACGTTTTATGCAGCTGACGCCCTTCCAGCTTCCATACTCGTCATTCACACACACATTCATACACTAAGGCCTATTTAGTTTATTCAATTCAATTATACTGCATGTCTTCAGACTGTGGGGGAAACCAAAACACCCGGAGGAAACCCACACCAACACTGGGAGAACATGCAAACTCCACACAGAAACGCCAACTGACTCAGCCGTGACTAACCAGTTTTTCTTGATAACCACTAAGCCACCGTGCTGCCCCTGCTTGTGTATAGATGCTTAAAAATGTTGTTTTGTCTCGCACATTTTAAGTGCATTGAAAAATAATGATAATTCATTGGATTTACTCAGTTCTTTTAAGGTAATGGTTGCAAACAGTTTATATGAGCTGAATGTAATCAAACAAATTCAATTTAGTAAGGTTTAACTTAATTTGTTTGTTTAAATTCTGCCCGTATACATAGTTTGCAACAATTTCCAGTGAACTTTTTTTTCAGTGTGCTATATACAGTAAAAAAATGTGACTTGGCTTTTAATTTGAGTAACTCCAGTACAGCATGAGACCAGGAAAAACACCAAGATGTCCTCAAATGAATATTTTCAACTCAACTTTGCATGACACAGACGATATAATGAGTAATAAAACAGACAGTCCTTTTAAAAGAACAGCATGAACAGTGCCAACAGTATGGCAAAGTCCCCGGAATGATTTTCTTTCCTAATTGAGAAATACAAACATATCTCTAGTAAACTATTAAAGATGTATGTTCAAAATGTAACAACCTGTATCTCGGTTTTATTGGAATGACTCCTAATTATAAGTCCGTGTGTGCTTAAATGACTAGATGCCCCCTTAGATGCCCCTTGTAAGTCAAGTTACTTAATTTTATTTTCTATATAGTGCCAGATCATCACAACAGAGGTAATTTAAGGTTCTGTTGAGAGGTTTTTCGTCAATGTCAAAAATCGTTGTAATTTATTGGATACAAATGAATAATTCGATTCACAGAATTCTGGTATCCTCAATGCAATGCAAGAGTTACATTCAGGGGTGCGCAACACTTCCTGGTCCGTGCTTTTATACGTAGCTGATATTAACAGGTGGAGGTTAGGGGAATTCGTCACTCGTCAATCATTCTCCAGTCCTCCATTGGCCGCACCCATCAGAGATTCGAGTCAGACTTAAGTCACAAAAATTAGGACTTGAGAGTTGCTTGACAAATATCCAAAATAGACTTGACTTGGCTGTCATGACTTGAGACTTGACTTAAATGACTCGAAAAAAAACTTGTTTTTGTTAAATACACAACCTTTTGTTATATATTATGCATTTAAAAACAAAAACAAAAGTTACACATGCGCAGTATTAACAGCTCATCTGTTGTCAGATCGGTCCGAAAGAATCGGTCGAATTTGCTGGACTGGATCATTCAGTTCATTAAGAAGAACAGCTTTAAATGATTCATTAGATTGATTTAAATGATTCATTTGAACGATTCATTTGCTATTCGACCATCCAAAAATCGAAGGCGCTCCGCCAAAGATGGCCTATTTTACGGGTTTAAAGATTACAAACAAGACGGCTAATTCAAATTTATACTATTTAGTCTGACTCAGTGCTCGTGTATATTTAGTGACACGTTTTTTACAGCTATTATCATTCTACACTGTTTTGTATCCGCCTAATTTAACCAAACATCCACATTTGCAGTATATTTTATTAATTTGATGATGTCATTAGGCTAATACATAGGCTATTTTATATATCTACATATCTACATATCTAAAATGATTTTGCATTTAAGTTTGCTTTGAACTTGAATGAGAGAGAGAAGCAGATTTGGCCTGTCAGCGATGCTCATGGCTCCGGAATAGGAAGTCGATGTCTTTTTTTAACATTTTTTTTCTAACTTTAACCCATTGACAGTAAACAGTGTAGAACATTATCAAAATAGATGAAATTACTGTAGAAAATATATGAATATACATATACATATGAATATGTTTTGGTTTGTCGCATATAGATAACTATTTATGTGATGTGGGTAAATGGTGTTTCAATCCGGCTTCCACCGCAAGTATATTTCAAACCTGTGAGAAGCACTGATAGTAGTGTATTTGTGTGCTAATGTTTAACGTTTAAGTTTTTGACATGTTAAGGGTTATGTTTCATTTAAAAAAAAAGATTTCATTGAAACAATCTGTTAAATGCTTTATTCCATTTTTTTTTACTTACTTGCATCTTTTTAAAAATAATTTATCGGTGAAAAAAATTAATTAAGTTAGGTAAAACAAGAAACCATTTCAGACCATGGATCTCAAAACTTGTCTGTAGCGTATGTGAAAAAATGGCTATATATATTATCTGGAATCTAAAGGTTCAAAATTGCCTTTAGAGTTTATTCTTAGCAATTCATATTAATAATCAAAACAGTTTTATTGGAGTTATTGAAATGTACAAAATGTCTTCGAGGAAGATGATCTTTACTTTTAATATAATAATGTTTTTTGTAATAAAAGAAAAAATCATCATTTTAATTCAATAATTTTTCAACCCAAAAAATGTACCTGTGCACTTTGAGATTGGTTTTGTGATTTAGGGTCTTGTTTATTAATAGTATATTATTTTAATGGCTTTGAAGTAAGCACACTCATTCCCCTGGGCAAAAAGCCATCTGATTCTGATATATATATATATATCAGGGCTCAACAACAAGGACTGCCCAGGGCTAGCGTGAGAGACGCTTGGGACAGTAGACAGGATCATTACTGGCCCGATTGGGACAGTGCTGCCTTGTCACTAACATTTAATTTGTCCGCGACTATTTCAATTACGTGCATTTTAAGTTTGTGCTTTTAAGTCTTTAAACACTACCTTCTCAATAAAGTCATAAACACACTATATTGCTTTCCGGTTCCGCTTATCTGATTTGATGTTTTGAGCATGCTATGTTTTTCCACAACTTGGGAACAGCCAGTACAGAGAAGAAACGGCAACATGGCGGCAACATCAAATTATAAGGCTAAAAGAAAATGTCTGTTTCTAACGTCATGGAAGCAGAAATTTACGTGTGAACAACGCGACAAAATAAAATGAAGTGATGTTTTGCACTGTTTGCCCACAGTCAGCCCACCTTTTGGTAAATAATTTCGAACCGCAATGAAATACCTTCACATTTTCCATACTGCTCTTTTTGTTTGCATAACACTTTTATTAATTTTTTTTTAAGTATTTAAATTCTAGTTTCACAGACTTTATTTTTGACACATTATTTAAAATATGCGTCTGAAAAATAGCTATTAACTTTTTTTTTTTTTTTTTTTTGGTGGGACCAGTAAGAATTTTGGCAGGGCAAGTAAAAAATCTAAACCACTGGCCCGATCAGACCAGTAGAAAAAATCCATAGCGTTGAACCCTATATATATATATATATATATATATATATATATATATATATATATATATATATATATATATATATATATATATATATATATATATAATTAGATTGACTTGAAAGTGACTTGCTAGAAAAATAACTTGACTTGCTTGAGATTTGAAGGTTATGACTTGAGACTTGCTTGTGACTTGCACATGTGTGACTCACTCCCACCTCTGGCACCCATACATACATCCTCTTCTACTAATTCTCTGAACAACATCAAAAAGACTTCTCAACTGCAAATATTCTGTGCACACAGGAAGTTTCGCTGCAGAGCTCAAGTTAATTTTAGACAATCAGCTTCATCTACTTCTGCTAAAATGCTTCATTAGTATGCACAAACATATCACACTCAACAGTAGAAGTTCAGTTAATATATGACCTTTAAATACAATTCTTTATCGAAAAGAAAATGAGATAAAAACAGAACAGAACAGCTTTATACTTTGCTCTTTCATTAAAAAACAAGATAGCCTTATATTATTTATCTTATTTACACTATGGCTAGTGTTGAGTGTAATTAGTTGCAAACTAGTTGATGTAATAAAATTACTATGCATTTATTTATCATGTAATTGTCCTAAATCAGGGATCAACAAACTTGTTCCTGGAGGGCCGGTGCCATGCAGATTTTAGCTCCAACCCTAATCAAACACACCTGAACAGCTAATCAAGGTCTTATATGCATACTTGAAACACCCAGGCAGGTGTGTTGAAGCAAGTTGGAACTAAACCCTGCAGGGACACCGGCAAAATAAGGCAAAGGGATATGTTCTGTTGCTGTTATGAGGAAATTTGTGTTTTCTCTTTGGTCCCTGATTGGGAAATTTAAACTGCAAAAGCTGTAAGAGTGACATATTTCTACTGATGCTGTGAATTGCATCTCTCTGCAATAAAAACTTAAATAAAAAAAACTAGTCGAGACTAGAATGCATATAAATTATCCTATAAAATAAAACAAAAATACTCTAATGTTAGATTTTTTTCCAAACCTACACTCTCAGAAATAAAGGTATAAAACCTGTCACTGGGGCACTACTTTTACAAAAGGTACACCTTGGGCTGTCCAGGTCCACATTTGTACCCTTTAAAGCAAATGAATACCTAAAAAAAACTCAAATGTGGACCTGTAAACTACAAAGTGTGCTGTACAGGCCTATATTAGTTCCTTTTAAGGCAAATGTTAATACCTAAAAAGTACAAATATGGACCTGTAGACTACAAAGTTTACTGTACAGGTCCACAATTGTACCTTTTAATGTATAGATGGAGTCAGAATTATTAGCCCCCCAGTTTATTTTTCCCCAATTTCTGTTTAACGGAGAGCAGATTTGTTTTCAGCACATTTCTAAATATAATAGTTTTAACTAATTTCTAATAATTGATTTATTTTATCTTTGCCAAGATGACAGTAAATAATATTTGACTAGATATTTTTCAAGAAACTAGCATTCAGCAAAAAGTGACAAGTACAAAAATCCTTTACTCAAGTAGAAGTACAGATACTCATGTTTAAAAGGACTCTGGTAAAAGTTGAAGTACTGATTAGACTTTTGTACTCAAGTAAAAGTAAAGTACGACCTGAAAAATTTACTTAAGTAAAAAGTACCCATTACTACTACATGTTTTAGTTTCACTAGGTAGGTAAATATCCGGTTTCCCTCCCCATGTATTATCATCCTGATGCAAACATTTCATCATGTAGTTTTGTGGCTTTTGTATCAAAATCTACAGCTGCCATTCATGTTCATACTTTCACTGTAAAATAATTCTGTAGGCCTGTCTATCTTTATAAATAATGTCTTACATTTTACACTGAATTCTGTCCAAAATAGATAGATTTCTTTACATTTTATATTTGAATATTTTTTATTAAATATTTTGAAAATATATTTTCTTTAGCTAAAATAAATACTTGACTACAAACTTTTTTTTTTTTTTGCTTTACCAGCTCTTATACATAACCTGTTATTTCAGTGGGTTTTTCACTGGGTATTGTGGATATTTTCTTTAATAGTTAGACATTAATTGTGTTAATACATTTATTCTATGCTAAAAGCTACAAAGCTACATACACAGGCGTGACTACAACCTACAAAACATGTGCATGATCTTTTATTTAATTGATTAATTTAGGATCTTTTGCATTATATTTTTTATAAATTAATAATTTTATCAGATTAAAATGCCTATATATGTAACATCATATAGTCAATAAAAAAATCAATAAAAATAAGTTTCCCTGCTATTAGATTGAAAGACCAGAGAAATCCTGTGCAGTATGATCGGAAGTGGACAAAAGACTCTTAAGTTAAGCATTTGTACGGCATGTTTTTGAACTAGAATGTGTCTCTCTTGTTTACCTTTGATCCGATCGAGCAAAATGTGGTCTTATTAGCATGTAAACAGGGCAGCATCAGTCATGTTAAATTCGCCGTCTTCCTCTGTTGCATCTGCATAGTCATCCTCCTAGCCCTCTCATTGTAATCTTCAAAAACTAGCATACGGTACGCGATAGCCTTGGTGGAAAAGGCCGTGACGATGAAGAAAATAGATTGACTGCATCAAAAATTCAATTCAATTCAGTTTTATTTGTATAGCGCTTTTACAATGTGGATTGTGTCAAAGCAGCTTCACATAAATGGTCATAGTAAATAGGAACAGTATTTTAGTGTTCAAGTTCAGTTCAGTTCAGTTCAATTTAGCTCAGTTCAGTGTGGTTTACCAATCCCAAACCATGCAAACTAGAGGCGACAATGGAGAGAGAAAAAAAAATTCTCCGATTGGCGAAAGTGAAGAAAAAAAAAACCTTGATAGAAACCAGACTCTGTTGGGCACGACCATTTTAATTTCTTCGCTGGCCAAAAGTCTTGTGCAGAGCTGCAGTCTCAGCGGCGGAGGCTGGAAGCTGGGACTCGTCTGTATCTGGAGCGTCACAGGAATTAGTCTGATGCTCTCCACTCCTCCATGACCACCACAGCAGCTGCACAGGATACGGCCTGGTCCAGGATATGGAAAACTTGGGATCATCTCGTCGCTGGTCTTGGATCGAATCAGTGACTCTGCATAGTCCGAGGGCCTCGGGAAGAGTAAAAAACTAAAATAAAAAATAAAAAGGCGCTCAAATTGCGCAATGACAAGAAATAATACAGATCGTGCCACCAAACACAAGAAACAAAAGTAATGAGGCAGATTTAAAAATGTAAGTAGAAAGTACAGATATCTGTGTAAAAATGTAAGAAGTAAAAAGGAAAAGATACCAGAAAAATCTACGCAAGTAGTAACAAAGTATTTGTACTTTGTTACTTCCTATCTCTGGTCATTGTATAACAGTGGTTTGTTCTGAGAATCATTCATTCATTCATTTACTTTTCGGCTTAGTCCCTTTATTAATCTGGGGTCGCCACAGCGGAATGAACCGCCTAGAGAATCAAAAAACAAATATTACTTAAGAAGGCTAATAATATTATTACCTTGAATAATTAAAAAAAAATAAACATCGCTTTTATTCTAGTTGAAATAAAGCAAATAAGAATTTCCCCAGAAGAAAAAATATTATAAGAAATACTGTGAAAGATTCCTACATCTGTTAAACATCATTTGGGAAATATTTATAAACAGGAGGGCCAATAACTTTGACCTAACTGTTTACATAAACACCACACTACCCAAACACACAGAGGAAGGGCTGTGGGCAAATAGGACAGGTATAATGAAGTGAGCAGGTTTATGATGTCAGAGTGAGCAGATCGGGATATCAGGCTGGAGGAAGAAGCCCGACTCTCATTTCACAGCTCAGCTCTTAAGTCTGATTAAAGTCAGGCCATCACACGCTGCACAGTCAGCTAACGGAAACATTCTCAAAGCTTCAGTTCTCTTAAGCCCGGCTCACACTGTGATTTTTAATAATCTTAAAGGACTGTAGCTTGTCAGACTGCATGAATATGATCCTCATGCCACACTGTAAGATCTCAGCTGTCATAATAACTAATAAGACTGAATTACACATGCAAGTAAACTCTTCTTTCATTCTGAAATGATACCTCATGGCAAACATAAACAATCTGTCGCGGTAGTTTTGCTCTGGGCATGCATCAATAATAAAACCAGACAAAAGTGACCTTATTCTGCTAGGCAAACACAGGCTCATTGTGAAAACATACCCCTGTATACATTTCTGGAGAGTGCAAATTATGTAGCCAGAGCTATGTTTGGCTGCATATTGTCTTTCAAACGAACGCTATGGGGCGGTAGGACACCACAGACAGCTTCTGTTTCTTATCAGACAATGAGTCCGGCGTAGAACGGTTCCAGAAAGCAGGTAAAACAAAAGGCAAAAAATAAAATAAACAAGTAAATAACAGGGTGAGAACCATAGACTGTAAAATATATAGACGTAGTATCCGTGACGTCACCCATAGGTTTCTAAAGAGTGCAAAAGAAGCCACATGTAGGCGCGGCCAACCGTCGCCATTTTGTTCGCGGGTCATCACACCCACGGCGGGATACCAAACAAGGCCAAAGAGGCGGAGAGTGAGCGGAGCTTCAGACACCTGCTGACATTTAGCTTGGACCTGATTCAGACACACTTTACTTTGGGAGAACGCTTAATACTTTATCACCTGTGACTCGTTTGTATTCTGACCACTTGTGCTTGGTTGTACACTATATCAATAAAGTGTTTAGTCTTTTAAAAACACTGCTGTAATACATTGAGCCACTAAATATTGTTCTTATGACGTTTTTCAACAGGAGGAAAACGCGAATTACTTCCAAACACTTCAGATATAGTCTGTGTTATATAATGTAAGACTATTGATGAAATCCAGCATAACACTGTATGACAACGCTTCAGATGACTGTTCTAGAGCCTACAGCTAATCAATCTGACAGATTCTGGAGTGCATTACAGCTCTAAATATAAATATAAACGATAAATGATCTTAAATAAAATGAATACATGTATAGAGATGGTATATAAGTATTTAACTTTACTCACATTGGAAACGGAGGCCACGTGAATGGTTTGTGAGCACAATTAAGTGCACTCAGCATGCCATGCCATCTAATAATTGTAGGAAACAAGTCCAAAAGGCAGTTGACTGTGTAAAGCCACATAAAACAACACAGAAATACGATAAATATGCCGAGTTCAGTGGCTAATCTGCCGGAGTCAGCAGAGGTGAAGTGACAGGGACCAACGAGACCTAGCTGTCACTCAACTGGCCACTCCCTTTATTATGCAAACTTAATATAACTTAATATAAAGGAAACGGATGAGTAATAAAAAAATTCACCCCCCTCACAGTTGTCATGAAGGGTAATATTAGCTGTATTAACCATAATCTTTTTTTTTGTACCGGGCTGTAAACACCTTTTTTTCTGCTGTAAAGTTGGCCATGCTAACAGTGGGCTCAATTGAAATTTGCTCTGTTTTTGAGCCAGGAGCGGCCAGGACTAGCGGAATTTTGGATGAATTGCAGTTTTAGTTACTTCCGTATTGGCTTCCTGAGAGAGAGCGGGAGGTTGCTGCTTGGTGAGAACGTGGTAAGATCTAAATTATGGTAAAGAAAAAAATCAGGCGGCCGCGAGGGCTTTTCTTTTTCTGGATTGCTTTTGAAAACAATGTCGTTGGGTTTAGGAAAGGTGGCAGGCGTTTCAATCTGTGATTTTGAAAACACTATCGGTTGGGATTAGGGAAGGGTGTTGGTGGGGTGATCGATCGATCGATCGGTCAGTCAGTCAGTCGACAGCGGCCTCTGGGGGATTTACAGGAGAACAGCAGGCGTGAATGGCACTCACGAGGGAAATTTGAGATCTTAAAAAGCGTACATGGTGGCCCCTGGTGGATTTGCGAACGCAATAAAAACCATAGCTCCTGGGAAGTATTTTGCGATCTTCAGAAATGTATAAAGGTGTACATATCAATAATAAGCCGGGGTTTTGCAATGCTGAAAAGTGTTCATTTTTGCATTTGTTTTCCAACTTCCGACTACTGGGGCATTAAGACCCACACAGACCACAGGCCCTGCTGGCCTCACTAACACCACTTCTGGCAGCAACCTAGCTTTCCCGTGTGGTCTCCCATCCAGGTACTGACCTGGTGCAGCCCTGCTTAGCTTCAGTGGGTGACCATGTGAGTGTTGCAGAGAGCTAGCTGCCGGCTAGCTAAGTAAGACAGTAAGCTAAAATGTCTGTATGTGTTTGAATGAGACTGTGTATGGGTGTTTCCCAGTACTGGGTTGCAGCTGGAAGGGCATCAGCTGGGTAAAACATATGCTGGATAAGTTGGCGGTTCGTTCCGTTGTGGCGACCCCTGATAAATTAGTGACGAAGCTGCAGGAAAATGAATGAATGTAACACAGTTATATAATGTACTTTTATACATTTAGATTGAGGCTATTCAAATGATTGCTAGAGATGTGTTGTTTGAGCTTGGAACAATTGAGATTTGCCTTTAGCTTCTTGATGGGTTTTATATAACAGTTTGTTCTTTGCACAATCTCAGCGGATGCCGTTTTATAGCTCAAACTTTCTGTTTACTTGTTTTGAGACTGATTCTTTCCTCGTGGGTCTTAATAAAGGATTTCTAGCTCAACTGCACTCATACACACTGACATTTATAATACTACTGTTGAAAAGTTTGTGGCTGATAAGATTTGATGTTCATGAAAGAAGGCCCTTGTGCTCAGCAAGGTTTTCATTTTTGATTTAGGATACAACAATGTAAAAGCTGTAATGCACTGATATAAATATCACACGGCAAAAAATGCTTTTCTTGCTTAGATTTTTTGTCTTGTTTATAGTCTAAATATCTAAAATTTCTTATATCAAAAAGCATCTTTTAGACATGCAAAACATATCGCCTTGTTGTGAGAAATAATATGCCAATATTTTGTCCGTTTTTCCTTAAAACAAGCAAAATAATCTGCCAATGGGGTAAGCAAATTAATCTTGTTTTTTCCTTTTGACGTAAGATTATTTTGCTTACCCCATTGGCAGATTATTTTGCTTGTTTTAAGGAAAAACTGACTTAATATTGGCATAATATTTCTCAAAACAAGGCAATATGTTTTGCTTGTTTAGAAAATTCTTCTTGATTTAGGAACTTTTCTAAGAAAACAAGAAACAAGACAAAAAATCTAAGTAAGAAAAGCATTTTTTGCAGTGCAGCCTATGTCCTGCCAGCACAACTGGATGGCTGAAGAACTCCAAAATATATGGAAATGATTTGCTAAGTGTTCCCATGCACATTTCCTCCAGCACGGTCCCTACAGAAATATCATTACTGCCATTTTTGATCATATTAATGAGTCCTTGCTGAACAAAAGTATTAATTTCTTACTTTTAATCAGTGATGCATGTCATTCTCAAAGCATTTCTCTCTCTCTTATACTCAGTATGGCACAGAAGGAAAAGCTGCAGTGTCTGAAGGATTTCCATAAGGACACACTGAAGCCGTCTCCCGGTAAGAGTCCCGGCACGCGTCCTGAAGACGAGGCGGAGGGAAAAGCCCCACAGCGGGAGAAATGGGCCAGCAAGCTGGATTTCGTGCTCTCCGTGGCCGGAGGTTTTGTCGGTTTAGGAAACGTTTGGCGTTTTCCGTACCTCTGCTACAAGAATGGCGGAGGTGAGGGTTTACTTGTGTAAAATAGCAACAAAAATATGACTGAGGTAACACTTTTCAGCCTTTGCGCACTGTAAACAGCAGCTAATGCCACATATAAACAAGATCTTGTGACATTAAAACCTTTGAGCTCCTTGCTGAAAAAAATGTGTGTGCAAATCTGAAAAGCCCTAATAATGACTTGGTTAACAGTCTGATCCCTTTTGTGGGATTTATAAACTAGTTCACTATTCATTTATTGTATTTTATTCTGCTAATGATTCATTTGCAGCATTTTAGTATTATTATTATTATTATTATTATTATTATTATTATTTTCTACATTAGTGTTTATATATAGAAGTTTGATTTTTATTTTATGTTTTAAAAATTGCAATTAAGTCTAGGTGTCATTTTATTAGTTTTTAAATAATAAAATACTGTCATTTTATATTAATAATGACATTTTTTAGGTTTATTGCTATATTTTCAGTTCTAACTCGAATACTAGTTGATAGATTTTAGTAAATTTGTTTGGTTTTGTATATATTTATTAAGCTTAATTCATTCATTTTATTTTCAGCTTATTCCCTTTATTATTCTGGGGTCGACACAGAGGAATGAACCACCAACTTATCCAGCATGTGTTTTTCGCAGCGGATGCCCTTTCAGCTGCAACCCGTCACTGAAAAACATCCATACACTCTCATTCACACACATACACTAAGGACAAATTATCTCACCCAATTCACCTATAGCGCATGTCTTTAGACTGTGGGGGAGACACGGGGAGAACATGCAAACTCCACACTGAAAAGCCAACTGTGATGCATTGTGCTACCCACTTTTCCACCGTGACACCCTTATTTAGCTTAATATTCAATTAAATTTATCTTTGTATATATAAAACTGTTATAAAAGCAAGTTTTTAATCAAAAGATACCACAGAAATGTAAAGCTTATTTTTATAAAGAACTTTAAATGATTTTGTTTGAAGTTTAAATGAAAATGTCATGTCATATTTTGAACATTTGCTTCATTTCCTTTGACTCAGTCTCTTATTCATCTGGGATCATCACAGCGGAATGAACCACCAACTATTTCGGTATATGTTCTACGCAACGGATGCCCTTCCAGCTGCAACCTAATACTGGGAAACACCCATACACTACAACCAATTTGCTTTATTCAATTCCCCTATAGCACATGTCTTGGGACTGTGGGGAAACCGGAGCACCCGGACGAAACCCAGGCCAACACAGGGAGAACATGCAAACTCCACACAAAAAATGCCAACTGACCCAGTCGGGACTCGAACCAGTGACTTTATTGCTGTGAGGCAACAGTGCTAACCACTGAGCCACCGTGTCGCCCTCTTTTTAAAACTTTTTAAAAACTTTTTAACGTTTTTAAAACTTTTAACCTTAAGAAGTTTGAAAAAATGACCTTTATTGACATTTTAATCGTTTAAAGTGATATATTATCTGTTGGTGTTGTATATTACACTACAAAAACCTTAATAGTAAACTGACAGCACATTTTCTGTATTTCTCTATTTATTATTTCTTTTACATTATATTACTACTTAAACTACTAAAATGTTAATAAAAGTCACTTTTTAAACTGTAGAGTTGAATTTTCAACACCAAAAGTTGACAGAGCGGGCAAGGCAGTGGCGCAGTAGGTAGTGCTGTCGCCTCACAGCAAGAAGGTCGCTGGTTCGAACCTCGGCTCAGTTGGCGTTTCTGTGTGGAGTTTGCATGTTCTCCCTGCCTTCGTGTGGGTTTCCTCCGGGAGCTCCGGTTTCCCCCACAGTCCAAAGACATGCGGTATAGGAGAATTGGGTAGGCTAAATTGTCCGTGGTGTATGAGTGTATTTGTGAATGTGTGTGTGGATGTTTCCCAGAGATGGGTTGTGGCTGGAAGGGCATCCGCTGCGTAAAAACTTGCTGGATAAGTTGGCGGTTCATTCCGCTATGGTGACCCCGGATTAATAAAGGGACTAAGCCGACAAGAAAATGAATGAATGAATGAAAGTTGACAGAGCAGAGATCAACATCCCATAATGCAATTGGTGGGCAGGTGAATCTGTGCTTTTGAAAACACTATTGGTTGGGTTTAGGGAAGGAGGAGGGTGGTTCAGTCGATGGGTCAGTCATTCAGTCAGTCAGTCGACAGTGGCCTCTGGTAAATTTACACGAGAGCTGCAGGCCCGAATGACACTCAAGAGAGTTATTTGAGATCTCAAAAACCATACACAGCGACCTCTGGGGGATTCGGGAAATAAAAACTGCAAAAAACGTACCTCCTGGGTCCCTCCTATTTGTCGCTCTTCAGAAATGTATATAGCGGTATGTTTTCAGAGTGTTTTGGTTGTGTGATGTCTGTATTAAGTGAAACTCATCTTACGTGTTGTTCTTTTCAGGTGCATTTCTCATCCCCTACTTCATCTTTCTGTTTGGTGGTGGTTTGCCTGTCTTCTTTTTGGAGGTGGCGCTCGGTCAGTTCACCTCTGAGGGAGGAATAACCTGCTGGGGGAAACTCTGCCCGATATTCACTGGTGAGAGCACTGAGACAACACAAATTGAGAGAACACGAGACAGATCTGACTGACTATTAACACAAAACACTGCAGGTGTATAAGGTACAACAACTAACTACACTGTCAAAAATATCATCGAGTGTATTTTGTGATTCACACGTGTTTTAGTTTATTTACAGCTGTGAATTGCATTATGGGATGTTGATCTCTGCTCTGTCGACTTTTGATGTTAAAAATTCACTCTACAGTTTAACAAAGTGACTTTTATTAATACTTTAGTATAGTATGATATAATATAGTATAAGAAATAATATATGGAGAAATAAGTCTGTCAAAGGACAGAAATTGTACTGGCACTTTATTACAAGGTTTTGGCACCATAATACAGCTTTTCCAACTATTCAAGGTGAAATGTTGTTGAAAAAAAAGATCAAGATCTCATAATGCAATTCAAAAGCATTAATAAATGGGGAAAAATAAAAATATGAATCACAAAATATGGAAAATTGATAGTTTACGGATATTTTTACAGTGTGATATTTGTCAAACTTCCCCAGTTGTTTGATTTGTCTGATTAGCTTAAAAAAATGTCATGTTTAATATGCAGATTAAACATGCACTAATTTACATACATTTTTAGCTCAAAAGTCTGAACATTGCATGAATCAGATTAGACATTAGAGTCAAAGGATTTTACAGAGATATTAGGATATATCTCTATTTATTACTTTATAATAAAGTATAGATTTATAATTATATATATATATATATATATATATATATATATATATATATATATATATATATATATATATATATATATATATTTGTCATTGAAATCTGCAGTCAAAAAAGTATAAGATGCTGTAAAAGAAACACTTTTGTATTTTTTTTCTTTCTATTATACAAAAAAAAAAAAAAACATAATGAAAAGCCCAAAATTCCACCATGTAAATAGCAAATGCGCTATGGCTCAATGCAACTGAGTCTTAAAGGGAATGTGTGATGAGACTCTGATTGGCTTATTCTCAAAACACACCTCTAACTGATTAAGAGAATAAGCTCAACCCTGTTAGACCATGCGCCACGGCGGAAATCAGATTTTTCCGTCCTTAAAATGGCAAAAGTGGATTCTGACACGCCCTTAATGCGTTTGCGTCCTGCACTCTTCACTTTGCGCATGATTCATTAAAATAGAGCCCTAAATGATCAACTAGAAGTCAAGTTATTATTTGTTGCTCCTAAAACTTGGATAGGCAACAAGACTTTTGCAAAAAAAAAAAAACAAATTGATAAAGTGCTATGAAACGTGTTTTTTTTTTTGTCTTTCCATTAGACTGAAAACAAAAACACTTCATAAAAAGCCAAAAATGTCAAAACACAGTTGCAAAACTGAGAAATATTATTAAGTATTTATTGTGATTGAAAACTGCAGACAGAATTAGTATAAAGTGCGATAAAAGAATGTATTTTTGATTGTTTCTCTCCATTACACTGAAAATAACATCACTTCATTAAAAGCCCGACATTTCAGGTGCAAAAAAGCAGTGTTTTAGCCTGTAGTGTCTCACTTTACTGACTTATCAGGCTCAGTCACATTTTAATCAGCATAAATCATATTTCCTGATGCTCCCTTCCCCCCTCGGCCACTCACAGTCCCTCACGGCTGTATTAACCAACCAGCACCATCGTTACTGTGATGCTCTGTGATTGGTTGCTGAAGAGGCTCTTTAAAGCGGTCCTGACTCTGACCTGTTTTTCAGCATCAGCTGCGGTTGCTAGGCAACACTAGACAGCAGCGTGTTCCTTTGTGAAGTTCGGATCCGCCGTGTTCTTTTATTTTCTGCAGTGAGTAGGACGCGGGTCACTCGAACACACACGTTTAATACACAATCATTTGTTTGCTTTGCGGCGCTCTGACTAACACCACGCTCTGCTTTTGGACATGTATCCTGGTCGCCATGGCAACAGCAGTGAGAGGTGACCGAGATGCTGTGGATGGGATCTCCTCTGGTGATGCTCACTGATATGCAGCTCAGGAGCCAAAATGGAGCGCTTGTGTTAGGAGTGGCAGCGATTTGATGAGGAAGAAAAGGCCAGGAGGGTTTTTAGTAAAGGTCTTTTCAGTTATTTTAGATGCCAAACCTATGATTATCCATTAGAAGGGACCGCAATCCTTATATACAGTTAAAGCCAAAATTATTAGCCCTCCTGTGATTTTTTTATTTTTTATTATTATTTTGATTTCATTGATTTAATTATTTTATTTTCGGCTTAGTCCCTTAATTAAACCGGGGTCGCCACAGTGGAATGAACCGTCAACTTATCCAGCACTTTTTTATGCAGCGGATGCCCTTCCAGCCACAACCTATGTCTGGGAAACATCCACACACACACACACACACACTCATACACTACGGACAATTTAGCCTACCCAATTCACCTGTACCACATGTCTTTGGACTGTGAGGGAAACCGGAGCACCCGCTGGAAACCCACGCAAACGCAGGGAGAACATGCAAACTCCACACAGAAACGTCAACTGACCTTATTTTGTTTTATATTTCTTAAATGATGTTTAACAGAGCAAGGGATTTTTCACAGTATTTTCTATAATATTTTTTCTTCTGCAGAAAGTCTTATTTGTTTTATTTCAGCTAGAATAAAATCAGCTTAATTTTTTAAAACCATTTTAAGGTCAATATTATTATGCCCCGTTTACACTAATACGTTTATGTTTTAAAACGAATACGTTTTGCTACGGTTACTGTTTAAAAACTGAGCTTTTTGAAAACGCTGAAAAGGCCATTTTCATTTCAAAACTCTGCTGCTCCCTCTGCGCCAGTGGTGTAGTGGTTTGTGTGTCAACACATGCACTCCGGTGCTCACGGCGACCCGAGTTCAATTCCCACTTCGCGGTCCTATGCAGATCCTTCCCCTCTGTCTCTGCTCCCCATGCTTTCCTGTCAATTTTCTTGTCCTATCCAATAAAAGTGAACCCCCCCCCCCCCAAAAAAAAATAATTTTTTTTTTTTAAATAATGCTGCTTTGTGCTAGTGTGGATGGTGATAAACAGAGACTTCTGAAAACAGAGGCGGGCTGCAGACATGAAATCAATGGTTTTACTAATTTATAAAAATTAAAGCTCACTCATCGCTTTAAAATCAATGGTCTTCTCAAAAGTTTTTTAAGTCAACTCATCGCTTTAAAATAAAAAATTACATTTTCTAAAAAAGTTAAATTAACTCATCACTTCAAAATCAATAAGTTTATTACATTTTTAAAAATTAAAGTCAATTATCAATTTAAATCAACGGGTTTACAATTTTTAAAATGCAAAGTCAACTAGTCACTTTAAAACAGCAGCTTTACTAATTCTAAAAAGTTAAATCAAATAAATAGCTTTAAAATTAATGGGGTTTTCCTATTTTTTATTATTAAAATCAATTGAAAGCAACAGGTTTGATCAGTTTGTCTTAAATTAAAGCCAACTTATCACTTTAAAATTAATTTGTTTATTACATTTATTTTAAAGCAATGTCAACTATTGGCTTTAAAATCATCCAGTTTACTCATTTTTTTAAAACTCTGTTTAAAGTGCAGTTATATAGTTTATTCTTATTTATTTATATATTATGCCCCCAGTTTATAAAGCCACTGTCTCAGAGGATATTTTTATTAGTTTGATGTCTGACCTCTACACACACACTCTTCGCTCACATGTCTGGACTTTCTTCAGCACACAGAGTGCAGATGAGTGAGATTTCCTGACACTGTGAGCCCATTGTCCACTTTCGCCCCGTGATTATGTGCTTAGCCTCAGCAGCAGCAGCTGACCGATCTCTGTTCAACACACACACGCGTGCATCCACAATTAAGCCGCATACTCGACGCACGTTTGCCATTCTGCTGTCAGCTGTCACAGCCAGATCCTGGCACCGCACAGCTTTGTCATAATTATAGCGGAAAACTGGCACTCAGCCCTTTGACTGCCCTCAACCTTTAAAAAATAACACACAAAAAGAGGATCTCAGATGTACACGTGTCAGAGTCGACAGGTGAAGCTTCACAGAGTCTGTTCAGCAGGGTTTGGCTCATTAAAACACAGCAGGGCCCTCAGAGAAAACTCCACGGGTTTCCAAACTCTCACATTGTGTTTACGTGTCTCCTTAACAACAAACTTCACCATTTCAGATGTCTATTCAAATGGCTTCACATACCTACAGTTGAAGTCAGAATTATTAGCCCTCCTGTTTATTTGTTTCCACCAGAAGATTTTTTTTCAACACATTTCTAAACATAATAATTTTTATAACTCATTTCTAATAACTGATTTATTTAGTCTTTGCCCTGATGACAATAAATAATATTTGACTAGATATTTTACATTCAGCCTAAAGTGACATTTAAAGGCTTAACTAGGTTAATTAGGCAGGTTAGGGTAATTAGGCAAGTCATTGTATAATGATGGTTTGTTCTGTAGACTAGTGTACAATGTTTTATATTCATTTTATAGTCATTTGACAAATTAGATTTTTTTAAAGTAACGCAATAGTTACTTTCCCTGGTAAATAGTTACTTTTAAAATGATGCAACTCAGTTACTCTTTTAAACTCTTTTAAAGGAACGTGTGAAACATTGGTAAAGAGTGATTATAAAAAACACAGTTAATACATTTTTACCATTAGAAGCTGGTTGTTGCCACACAGCTGTTTTAAACCCCTTATTTAAGTAAAGTGTTAGTATGATTTCTTAATTAGTTTCTTTGAGTTACTAAAGCATATATACAAAGTATTAATTCATTCCCTTATTGTAAGTAAATTATTAGTATGATTTAATAATTAATTCCCTGGATTTACTAGAAAGTATGTATGATTAATTTTGTGCTGTATTATTTGGTTACTGAGCAGCGATCAATAACACTTTAAAATATTAGGAGTTTTCATGTGTTTTTCTAAACTAGTAGTGTTTTGAAATTTACATTTACATTTACATTTAGTCATTTAGCAGACGCTTTTATCCAAAGCGACTTACAAATGAGGACAAGGAAGCAATTTACACAACTATAAGAGCAACAATGAATAAGTGCTATAGGCAAGTTTCAGGTCTGTAAAGTCTAAGAGGGAACGTATTAGTAGTATTAGTATTATTATTTTTTTTTGGGTACAGTTAGTGTGATATCCAGAGAGGCAATTGCAGATTAGGAAGTAAAGTGGAGACTAAATAGTTGAGTTTTTAGTCGTTTCTTGAAAGTAGCGAGTGACTCTGCTGTTCTGATGCAGTTAGGGAGTTCATTCCACCAGCTGGGCAGATTGAACGCAAGCGTTCGGGAAAGTGATTTCTTCCCTGTTTGGGATGGAACCACGAGGCGACGTTCATTCACAGAACGCAAGTTTCTGGAGGGCACATAGATCTGCAGAAGTGAGAGCAGATAAGAAGGAGCAAAGCCAGAAGTCACTTTGTAGGCAAACATCAGAGCTTTGAATTTGATGCGAGCAGCAACTGGCAGCCAGTGCAAACGGACTAGCAGCGGAGTGACATGTGCTCGTTTAGGTTCATTGAAGACCACTCGTGCTTCTGCATTCTGGAGCAGTTAAAGAGGCTTGATAGAGTTAGCTGGAAGCCCCGCTAGTAAAGAGTTGCAGTAATCCAGTTTGGAGAGAACAAGAGCTTGAACAAGGAGTTGAGCTGCATGTTCAGATAAGAAGGGTCGGATCTTTCTGATGTTATAGAGTGTGAATCTGCACGATCGAGCAGTTCTAGAAATGTGGTCAGAGAAGTTTAGTTGGTCATCAATCGTTACTCCAAGGCTTTTCACCATTTTGGATGCAGTAATGGTTGCCCCATCCATCTGGATTGAAAAGTTATGGTGTAGAGTCAGGTTGGCAGAAACTACAAGCATTTCCGTTTTTGCGAGGTTCAGCTGAAGATGATGTTCTTTCATCCAGTGTGAAATATCCAACAGGCAGGCTGAGATGCGAGCTGGAACCGAGGGATCATCAGGATGAAAAGAGAGGTATAGCTGGGTATCATCAGCATAGCAGTGGTAGGAGAATCCATGTCTCTGGATGACTGGTCCTAGAGATGATGTGTAGATGGAGAAGAGAAGTGGCCCAAGAACAGGGCCTTGAGGTACCCCAGTGTTTAGATGCTGTAGGTTGGACACCTCTCCCCTCCAAGACACACTGAATGACCTGTCAGAGAGGTAAGATCTGAACCATTGTATAACAGTGCCCGCAACGCCCAGTGACTCGAGCGTAGATAGCAGGATCTGGTGGTTGACAGTGTCAAAAGCAGCTGACAAGTCCAGCAAAATGAGGACTGAGGATTTTGAGTCTGCTTTAGCCAGTCTGAGATCCTCCACGACCGAGAGCAGGGCAGTCTCAGTTGAGTGGCCTTTCTTAAAGTTGGATTGCTTGTTGTCCATGAGATTGTTTTGAGTAAGAAAGTCCAGGACTTGATTGAACACTACTTTCTCCAGAAAGTAGCAGTGGGGTTACCCTAGCCTGCTTAAATGAAGTGGGGAATAAACCAGAAATTAATGAATGCATCATGATCGTGACGTGAATACGTAAATAATCGCGTTAACTGTGAAACTGTGATTATTCCTCAGACTATAATCGTACAACCAAAGTCTATAATCAGTGCATTCCTAATATAATGTATTAACTCATTCGCTTATTTTAAGTAAACCATTAGTGTGATTTATTAATTAATTCTCTAAATTCACTAAATCGTATGTATGATTTATTTGTTCCTTGAATTGTTGATTTTTATTGTCTTCAATTATATGGGATGGAAATGTTGTTTTATTTGCAAATGATTTATGCAGTCATTTAATTTGGTGCATAAATTAGGATGCAAATAGACCCCCTCACACAACTGTAAAGCGCTTTGAGTGTACTGTATGGCCATACACAATGCATTACATTACACATATTCAAAGCTATTCGTGTCTGCAACACCAGACTTGCTTGTGATGCTTGTTAAATCCTTCATAACCAGCTCTAATCCTGCCAGATCATGGATTAAATGTGTTTGTTGTCAGCATAAAAGCTGCAGATTTAAGTGTTTTCATTACAGCACTACTGACTGCATAAACAACAAGTGATCTGTAATCTAATGAACTCTTTATGAACATGAAATGGCATTCAGTACGTTCAACCTTCATGTGACATTTTTGAGTGAAATTAGATTGAAATAAATTAGGAAAAACAGAGAGAGACTTTATTTTTATTCATAAGTGTTCAGTTGCACGTAAGTTAGTTGTATCGCTACTAAATATTTGATTGTCAATCCATTAAACCCTACGAATAAACTAAATATTTAAAGAACAAGGAGTAACAGCAGGAATAAAATAGTAGATTGATTGGATCAGATCGATGAGCTCATGTTTGACCAAACAGAAGAGATTCCCCATCAAGACTTAGGGGGACTTATGTGCCTCAGATCCAGTCAATGTCATTTTATATTGAGTATCTGGAGTCCTGATCCAATACTTGTTCATCCTAGTGCTAGATATACAAACTTCAAGTACAAATCAAAGCAATGTGGGGGGGAGTGGTTGGGTGGGCGACAGGGAAATTAATGGGATGTGATGGACTTTTTGGCCACCTATATACCGCATATATATATATATATATATATATATATATATATATATATATATATATATATATATATATATATATATTCATATAAATTAATTCATTCATTTTCTTGTCGGCTTATTCCCTTTATTAATCCGGGGTCGCCACAGTGGAGTAAACCGCCAACACTCACACTTGCACACACACTCATACACTACGGACAATTTAGCCAACCCAATTTACCTATACCGCATGTCTTTGGATAAGTGCCAATCTGTTGAATTAGTTAGATTTAATAGATTTTTATACAGGATTTGAATAAATATGATGTTTTAGTTTTGGATTATACTTAATAATTAACCCATTTGATCAATTATAAATTAATAGCAATGTTTTTCACATGTGTTGGTGCGATACTTTGTAGTGTGCAATTTAAAATTGCCTCTAGGAGTCGCCAATGGAAAAAACAAACACACACAACAAATACACGTATACCAGACATGAAGTTGGTGCAGACCAACGAACATTCTCAAGTTAATTTCATCGTTAGTAAATCCAAACATGAGAGTGAAATCTGGCGTACGCAATGTTTTTGTTGATAAATGAGGCCCCTGATCACTGATTTTTATTTGAAAATGGCTCTTCTATGCTATTACTGCTGTAGAAGATTTGGATGTTTTCCCATATATTTGTTTTAAGTGTTTGGTGAATTTACCTGTGATATTGAGCTGTACTTTCTTTGTGCGTCAGGAATCGGCTACGCCTCAATCATAATTGTGTCTCTGCTGAACATCTACTACATCGTGATCCTGGCGTGGGGTCTGTATTACCTGCTGCAGTGTTTCCAGCACGAGCTGCCCTGGGCGCGCTGCAGACACAGCTGGAACACGGAGAACTGCGTGGAGGACACCGTCCGCAAGAACAAAACCCTCTGGCTCTCTGCCAATGCCACCAACTTCACCTCGCCGGTCACTGAATTCTGGGAGTAAGTATGGAGTGTTATTTTAATAAATGAAAACTAAAACTATTGGCCAAAAAATATTTTTGTTAATTTAAAATAATAATTAGCAAAAACAATAATCGCTTTTTGAATTTCTGTTTAGAGAAATACAAGTAGATGGCGCTTTTTAGACAAACATGTTTCATTTGTTAGCCAACAGCACACAAGGGTTAGGTTCCATTTGTGTGGTTTGGTTTTCAGTGTCTGTTCAAACTATTATTTAAATTTTGTTACATTTTATTATTAAAAGGTTTGCACAAAAGTTCAATTAAACTGTGCAAACACTAAACTTCACTCTGGTCGACAATGAACGTGTCCTGTTAACTCTGCTAAACTAGAATTACTAAAACTAAATATATATAATCCAAATAGAAATGCGTGCACAAAATAAAAACGCCTTTATACTAACATATTTAAATATGTGTATGGGATGGTCGCTCTTTGCCTGTTCTCATCAGTCTGCTGTCGTCTGCAGGAGGAACGTCCTCAGCATCTCTTCAGGGATCGACGAGGTTGGTGGTCTAAAGTGGGAGCTTGCACTGTGTCTGCTGGCCGTCTGGGTCATTTGCTTCTTCTGCATCTGGAAAGGAGTCAAATCCACTGGAAAGGTGAGGGAGAGGATGAGAAATGTCCACCAAAACTTTTTTTAATCGTGTCCAAATACGAGAAAATTATCATTATTGTGGTAAAAGCTGAGTAAGGTTAAATCTTTTTTTAGTGCTGGGCAAATAATCGCATCCAAAATAAAAATGAGTTTTGACCGAAGATATGACACGATTTTTACTTTGTGTGAACTGTACTTTTACTTAATGAATATGGATTGTGTTACTGTATGTACAGTAGGTGTATAATTATTTGATGCTGGTAATGGAAAAGCACAAACTCTGTGTGTCTGCAGGTGGTTTATTTCACAGCCACATTCCCCTTCCTCATGCTGATCGTGCTGTTGATCCGCGGTGTGACTCTGCCTGGTGCCACCGAGGGCATCAAGTTCTACCTTTACCCAGATCTCTCCCGCCTGAAAGACCCGGAGGTACTGAGACTGACTGAAACTAAACTATTTGGGCATCCCTTTATATTGATGGTCCCTTTAACACATTTTGTTGGTTATATTATACATTGCAACTGCATGGAATCTGATTCTAGACTGTTAAATTAAGATTAGTGTTAGGGTAAGTTGACATTTAGGGCCAATTTCAGTTCCACCCCTACCCCCTCAGTTCACGTGAAGGGCAAGGGTGTCCCAATTCTCTTTTGCAGAAGATGTAGGTTTTTCAAAACTGAGATTTTTCAGAACCACATTACAATTAAAGCAGTATGAGAGTTTTCTCTGAATACAGATGGGAGAAGGCTACAAAACCAAGCAAGGAGATCCACATTTTTTAAAATAAAAATGCCTATTAATAAGGATTTTTTTCTACAAATGAGCATCATCTCTTCTAGTCCTCGTAGGGTTGGCATCATCTCTTCACAGGTCTTGGAACTGATTGAGTGGGACTTCACAAAGTGGAAATAGAAACAGAGATTTGAAAATGCTCGGCCTCCTTTAGTAGACTTTGTTATTATGGGTACTACCAGAAGCTCTGAGTTTTGATGCATTGTATATATGCTTTACTAAAGAGATAAGTTTTGTAATCTAGTTTTACGCTAAGAAAGTGTCTGAGCCTCTGACATTTTCAGGAAGGCTAATCTAGAGTTTAGGAGCCATATATGAAAACGCTCGACCTCCTTTAGTGGACTTTGTTATTCTGGGTACTACCAGAAGCCCTGAGTTTTGATGCATTGTTAATCCAGTTTTACACTGAGAAAGTATTTGAGCCTCTAACGTTGTCAGGAAGACTATTCCATTGTTTAGGCGTCAGATATGAAAACGCTCGACCTCCTTTAGTGGACTTTCTGGATATTCTGGGTACTACCAGAAACCATGTTTTGATGCACTGTGTATATGTTTTACTAAAAAGATAAGTTTTTTTTAAATGTAGTTTCACCCTGAGAAAGTGTCTGAGTCTCTAACATTATCAGGAAGACTATTCCAGAGTTTAGAAGCCATATATGAAAAAGCTCGACCTCCTTTAGTGGACTTTGTTATTCTGGGTACTACCAGAAGCCCTGACTTTTGATGCATTGTTAATCCAGTTTTACACTGAGAAAGTATCTGAGCCTCTAACGTTATCAGGACGACTATTCCATTGTTTAAGCGTCAGATATGAAAACGCTTAACCTCCTTTAGTGGACTTTCTAAATTTTCTTGGTACCACTAAAAAACCTGTTTTGATGCACAGTGTATATGCTTTACTAAAAAGATATGTTTTTTTTATGTAGTTTCACCCTGAGAAAGTGTCTGAGCCTTTAACATTATCAGGAAGACTATTCCAGAGTTTAGGAGCCATATATAAAACAGCTCGACCTCCTTTAGTGGACTTTAGTTATTTGGGTACTTTTAGTTATTTTGGGTACTACCAAAAGCCCTGAGTTTTGAGATCTTAACGAGTGGGTTGGATTGTAGCAGGACAGAAGGTTGGTTAGATAAACAGGAGCTAGGCTATTTAGAGGCTTCTAGGTAAGAAGCAATATTTTAGAATCAATACGGAACTTTAAAGGCAGGCAGTGCAAGGAAGATAAAATTGTGATGATCATATTTTCTTGACCTGCTAAGAACTCTGGCAGATGCAATTTGCACTAACTGAATTTTTTTTAATAAAGGATGCATTACAACCAGAGAAGAGAGCATTACAGCAATCCAGCCTAGTGGTCATAAAAACATGAACTAGCTCTTCTAAAACTGAGATAAATAGCATGTTTCTTAGCTTAGCAATATTTCTGAGATGAGAGAAGGCTATTTTTGTATAACGTGATACCACAATCTGCATTGCTATTTTTCATTTAATTTCTCTCTCTCTCTCTCTCTCTGTGAATGGATGTAGGTTTGGATCGATGCAGGCACTCAGATCTTTTTCTCATATGCTATTTGTCTTGGTGCAATGACTTCACTGGGAAGCTACAACAAGTACAAGTACAACTGTTACAGGTGAGGGTATGCTGTTGTGTATTTGTTTATGTTTTGTATCCACTGTTTATTTTGTTTAAGGTGTCAACATTGTTTGTTTGTGTGTGTTTAGGGACTGCATGCTGCTCGGGTGCCTGAACAGCGGTACCAGTTTCGTGTCAGGCTTTGCCATCTTCTCAGTCCTGGGGTTCATGGCACAGGAGCAGGGCATAGCCATCGCTGACGTGGCCGAGTCAGGTGACCTTAGGGTTCAGGGTTTTCAATGTGAATGCATGAAATTCTGGGAATAAAAGGGGAAAAGTTGTCATAGGTGTTAATTGAATATAAAAAAATATATTATTTAATTATTTGGAAGTAATAATGTAGTGCATATTATGAGAAAGGTAATTCAGTTCAGTTAACTTATGTATGAAGTAAAAAAAAAAACAGAAAGGTGTGCTAAAGTATTAATGTAAACTACCTATAAAGATCATTTATACATTTTAATGCATGTAAATTATATAATAAAATGTCAGAAATAGATAAATAGAATATAGAAATAATATAAAAATGTATAATAAATAGATAAATATTAATTTATGTATATTTTTTATAATTCTTACAACAAACATTTAAATAAATATCAATATAAATATAACATAAATATTTATATGAATTATATTTCTAAATGTATGTCAAACATGTAAAAAATGTCCAAAAAGTATATTCAATGCATAAAATGAATATATAATAATAATACATCAATTTGGTCTCCCAGGTCCTGGTCTGGCCTTCATCGCATATCCAAAAGCTGTCACAATGATGCCACTGCCGACAGTCTGGGCCATACTATTCTTCATAATGCTTCTGCTGCTGGGCCTAGACAGTCAGGTAAGAAAAAATCGTTCGAGGTTACAGAAGTAACCCTTCGTTCCCCGAGGAGGGGAACGGAAGTGCCATGAATGGGAGGATTCGGATCAGAAGCCGCTTATCTGGAGAGTATTGAACGGGCCAATGAATGAAATTAATTGGCAGCGTAAGCTTGCGCAGGTGTGCGACATCTGCAATTATCTCAGCATATAAGCACACCTGAAGCCAGCAGACGCCATCCTTTTAAGCTGAAGAGACTTTCAAACAGCTAAGGGACAGTCATTATGGCGACGGAATATGGCACTTCCGTTCCCCTCCTCGGGGAACGAAGGGTTACTTCTGTAACCTCGAACGTTCCCCTTCGGTTGGGGAACTTCAGTGCCATGAATGGGAGAATATGGAAAGCGCCATAATGACTGCACCTTACCAACACCCCCGATGAGGAGATAGTCAAGCAAGCGTGACGCACCCACATCATGGGGGGCGCGGTCCTCCA
Organism: Danio rerio; assembly: GCF_052040795.2. Taxonomy (NCBI): domain Eukaryota; kingdom Metazoa; phylum Chordata; class Actinopteri; order Cypriniformes; family Danionidae; genus Danio; species Danio rerio. The sequence continues at coordinate 8,899,819 of NC_141028.1, forward strand.
ACGTGTCCCTGGCCCTAATTTATCCTACTTCAACAGAAGTTTTACGGATTTAGATATATTTTTTTGGGAAGTCGTGAGCATCTAGATAATTCTAGGAAATACGACAGTACGTTGGGAAGCGTGCAATCCCGATAGGGAGGACGCTGCGGAGGCCATCCGTACCCAAGGGGGGGATAGATGGCAGAATTTACCTATGGACTAGCCCTAAAAAGGGGGAGTACGCATAGCAAAGAGTGGTTAGCGGAGAGGGAAGACACGGGTCCGCCCAGGGGGGGGACTTAACCGTGGCGGAATAAGCATATGGGATCGCCTAGTGGGGATCACGCATAGCAGGCACCTATACCCAAAACGCGGGCTGACCAGCGGGCAGACCTACAACGTAGTGGGCCAGCAAGTGACTCCTCCGCTGAGTCAGTGCTGGGGGCCACGGAGGAATCTGCAGGGCTCACCTGACGGGGAACTTTACTGACAGATAAAAAAGGCGCACGTACCTCCGTGTTAGGGAGAATGGCGCAGCAAGCGTGTTTCAACACCCTACCGAGTTGTCTCCTCAATCACCAAAGGGTTACCTAATACCCTTGAGGAAACCGGCTCCACTCGCAGATTGTAAAACCTTGCAAATGTGTTGGGTGTCGCCCAGCCCGCAGCTCTACAGATGTCTGTTAGAGAGGCGCCGCGTGCACGCGCCCAAGAGGATGCAACGCTCCGAGTGGAGTGTGCACGTACTCCCGGGGGACACGGCTGACCTCGACTCGAATAAGCGAGTGAAATGGCATCCACAATCCAGTGGGATAATCTTTGTTTCGATACGGCACTTCCCTGCTGCCGACCGCCATAACAGACAAAGAGCTGCTCAGATGATCTAAAATTCTGAGTACGGTCCACATAAATGCGCAGAGCGCGAACTGGACAAAGTAAAGAAAGGGCTGGGTCTGCCTCCTCCGGGGGCAGCGCTTGCAGGTTCACTACCTGATCTCTAAAGGGGGTGGTAGGAACCTTGGGCACATAACCGGGGCGGGGTCTCAGGATAACGTGAGAGTAATCCGGCCCGAATTCCAGGCACGAGTCACTGACCGAAAATGCCTCCAGGTCCCCGACCCTCTTGATGGAGGCCAACGCAACCAGCAGAGCTGTCTTCAGGGACAGAAATCTTAGAGATACTGATTCGAGTGGCTCAAAGGGATCGGATCGCAGACTCGTGAGAACGAGGGCGAGATCCCAAGAGGGCATGAGAGGGGGGCGAGATGGATTAATTCGCCTAGCACCCCTAAGGAACTGGATGACCAGGTTATGCTTTCCCACGGTGCCGCCAGCTACCGCGCTATGATAAGCGGAGATGGCGGCCACGTAAACCTTGAGAGTGGAGGGCGACAGCCTGCTGTCCAACTTCTCTTGAAGGAAAGAGAGCACAACACTAATCTGGCAATTTCGGGGGTCTTCTCTGCGAGAGACGCACCATTCAGTGAATAGACTCCACTTCAGGGCGTAGGCGCGCCTCGTGGAGGGGGCTCTAGCCTGAGTGATGGTATTAACCACCGCAGTCGGTAGGTTACCTAAGTCTTCCTCGCGTCTAGGGACCACACGTGGAGGTTCCAAAGATCGGGGCGAGGGTGCCAGATGGTGCCCTGTCCCTGAGAGAGTAGGTCCTCTCTCAAAGGGATCCGCCAGGGGAGGGCCGTCGCGAGGAGTGAGAGCTCTGATATCCAGGTCCGGTTGGGCCAAAGGGGCGCAACTAGCAGAACCTGTTCCTCGTCCTCCCTGACCTTGCACAGAAACTGCGCGAGCAGGCTCACTGGGGGAAACGCATACTTGCGCATGCCCCGAGGCCAGCTGTGGGCCAGTGCATCCGTGCCGAGAGAGCCCTCGGTCAGGGAAAAAAACAACTGGCAGTGAGCGTTCTCGGGGGAAGCAAACAGATCGATCTGGGCCTCCCCGAATCGCGCCCATATCAGCTGAACAGACTCGGGGTGGAGTCTCCATTCTCCAGGGCGTAACAGCTGTCGTGAGAGCGCATCGGCTGCACGATTGAGCGTGCCTGGGACGTGAATGGCGCGCAGCGATTTCAGCCGCGGGTGACTCCAGAGGAGCAGACGGCGGGCGAGCTGAGACATGCGGCGAGAGCGCATACCCCCCATGCGGTTGATATACGCCGCCGCCGCCATACTGTCCGTCCTGACCAACACGTGTTGCCGCTCCAGCACCGGTAAAAAGCGGTGGAGAGCGAGGAACACTGCCAACAGCTCTAGGCGATTGATATGCCAATGCAGCTGGGCACCCTTCCAGAGGCCCGCAGCCGCATGCCCGCGACACACGGCCCCCCAACCCGTGTTGGAAGCGTCTGTTGAAACAACAACATGGCTGGACGCCTGTCCTAGAGGCACACCGGCCTGTAGGAACGAGGGGTCGTTCCAAGGGCTGAGGGCGCGGCGACACAGCGCAGTAACCGAGACCCGGTGTGTGCCCGCGTGCCATGCGCGTCTGGGGACCCGATCGTGAAGCCAGTGCTGAAGTGGTCTCATATGGAGCAACCCGAGCGGCGTGACGGCGGCTGCGGATGCCATATGCCCCAGGAGCCTCTGAAAGAACTTCAGTGGGACCACTAGTTTGCTGTCGAGCTCCCTCAGACAGTTCAGCAACAGGCGAGCGCGTTCCTCGGAGAGGTGCGCTACCATGGTGATCGAGTCCAGCTCCATCCCGAGAAAAGAAATCCTCTGCACGGGGGCGAGTTTGCTCTTTTCTCGGTTGACCTGAAGCCCCAGTAGGCGGAGATGCCGAAGCACCTCGTCCCTGTGCATAATCAATTGCTCCCGCGAGTGGGCTAAAATCAGCCAGTCGTCGAGATAACCGAGTATGCGAATGCCCGCGAGCCGAAGGGGCGCTAGGGCACCCTCCGCGAGTTTGGTGAAGACCCGCGGAGACAGAGAGAGCCCGAAGGGGAGGACCTTGTACTGCCACGCTCGACCCTCGAACGCAAACCGCAGAAATTGGCGGTGGCGTGGAAGAATGGAGACATGGAAATACGCGTCCTTCAGGTCTATGGCTGCAAACCAATCCCGAGGACGAACGCATTGGAGAATGCGCCTCTGCGTAAGCATTCTGAACGGCAGCTTGTGCAGACAGCGGTTCAAAACGCGCAGATCTAGGATTGGCCGTGACCCACCGCTCTTTTTGGGTACGATGAAGTATGGGCTGTAAAACCCACTCTCCATCTCGGCTGGAGGAACCGGCTCGATTGCACCCTTCGCCAGGAGGGCAGCAATCTCCTCTCGCAAGACAGGGGCGGACAGGGGGTTGACCCTGGAGAAATACACGCCCGTAAACTTGGGGGGCCGTTTCGCGAACTGAATCGCGTAACCGAGTCTGATTGTGCGTATGAGCCACCGCGAGGGGCTGGCCCGCGCTAACCAGGCAGGCAGAGCCCTCGCTAATGGAGTCATCGCTACAATCGCTGACGTACCAGCGGTGGGGCAGCGCGGAGTGGGTGTGCTGATCCGGGAAGCACGAGGGTCCCGCGGAAAAGCTGGAGGAGAGCGATTCGCTCTGGCTCCGCACCCTGACTCCGGAGAGGGGGCTGGAGGGCTGAGGGAAGGGAGACCGTCCCCCCAGCGCTCGTGAGCCACTGGCGAAGCACGTAGAGTCTGCGAGCCGGAAGGCAGCGCGTCCCGGACTGGCAGAACTCGTGCAGTCACATCCGGGGAAGGGAAAAAGTGCTCTTTTACTGATGTTTTGGTGGCACTGAAAAGTACCGTTGTTATCGGGGCCCCGCCCTCCAGCGGGGAAAGAGCAAGTTTCCTCTTCTCCGGATGGCCTGTCTCAGGGACGCTTCGCGGTCCGTTTACCGGACTTAACGGCGCCCTGGGCAGGAGGGGCTGCCTGCTTTCGAGGTGAACGCCGCGCCCGCTTGGCCGGAGGCGCAGGCGGGGGCGGGGCAGCACTCGTTGGCGGGCGCCCTCGGCGAGGAACAGCGGAGGTGGATGGCTCGGCGGGCGGAGCGGGCTTACGGCCACGCCGATAGATGACATTGCCCATCGCATCCGACTGCTCTTTCACCGCCTTGAATTCCTGGGTGAATTCACCAACGGTGTCGCCGAACAGGCCAGCCTGGGATATGGGCGAGTCAAGAAAGCGAACTTTGTCAACGTCGCGCATATCGGCCAGGTTTAGCCAGAGGTGGCGTTCCTGAACCACAAGTGTGGACATCGTCCTCCCCAGCGCACACGCGGCGGACTTAGTAGTCCGAAGAGCATAGTCGGTCGCGGTGCGCAGCTCATGTAATAAGCTTGGGTTGGACCCGCCCTCGTGCAGCTCGGCCAGCGCCTGCGCTTGGTAGCGCTGGTAGGTGGCCATCGCGTGCAAAGCAGAAGCAGCCTGGCCCGCAGCCTTATAAGCTCTGGCTCCGAGGGAGGCAGACAACCTACAGGCTTTGGACGGGAGGCGGGGCAAACCCCGCCACGTAGAGGCGCCGCGCGGACAAAGATTGACCGCGATAGCGCGCTCCACTGACGGGATCGCCTCATACCCCCTGGCAGCTCCGCCGTCAAGGGCGGTGAGGGCGGAGGCACTCGCAGCACGGGCAGAGAAAGGTGCCCTCCAGGACTGCGTGAGCCTACTGTGCACTTCCGGGAAGAAGGGGACGAGAGGCTTCGAAGGCTTCGCCTTCTGGTCCTCTACGTAGCACCCATCTAGTCGGTCCGGCCGCGGAGCTGGGGGATAAACCATCTCCAACCCCACGGCCGAAGCAGCCCGGGAAAGCACGGCTAACATGTCCGCTTCAGGATCCGATTTGACAGCGCTCACCTGCCCGGAGGGGGCGAGCGGGTCCGGATCTTCGTCGGACAGTGAAAGCCCACCCTCCGATGCCGCGGAGGACATCTGATCTCCGGTGTCAGCGAGTGTGAGAGCTACCATCTGGTTAGACGGATCACTCTCACCACCCGAAGCTTGGATGGAGCGCCGTGAGGAGCGAGAGGTCCGCGAGCCCGTGGGCGGCGGATTAGCTCCCGCTGAAACCCTCAGATCTGCCCGAGCGCCCGCTGCTTTTTTAGAACAGGAGGCAACTGGGGTGGCTCGCTCTCTTGCGAAAGTTAGCCGCGATCTTAGCTGTGCAACGGTCATGGCATCGCAATGACGACATGAACCGCCCGCGAGCACCGCATTAACATGCTGGACCCCCAAACATGCAATGCAGTGATTGTGTCCATCATCCGGAGACAGGAAACCCCCGCATCCAGAAACGCACAGTCGGAGCGCCATCCTGAAAAGGACGTGCTGCACGACTGTGTTGCTCTTTTAGGAAAGTTGCTATATAAACTATACGCACCGCTCTGGAGGACCGGACCCAAAGAACCGCAGGCAAGGGAGTAACCCAGCTCGACCGTCTGCCACCGCGAAGACCCACTCTGGACCGGGAGACACACTCGTTCGCTCTGAAGTGCTGATCAGCAAGAGGAACCCTCATCGACTCACTCAGAAAGGATCTGAAGCGAAAAGGATGGCGTCTGCTGGCTTCAGGTGTGCTTATATGCTGAGATAATTGCAGATGTCGCACACCTGCGCAAGCTTACGCTGCCAATTAATTTCATTCATTGGCCCGTTCAATACTCTCCAGATAAGCGGCTTCTGATCCGAATCCTCCCATTCATGGCACTGAAGTTCCCCAACCGAAGGGGAAACACAGTTTCACAGCTATCTTTATGGGGACAACATATATATAAGCACTTTTTTAACGTACATTTGTATGCTTTTCCAGCACCTAATAACCACGGTTAATTATGTTTATATATATATATATATATATATATATATATATATATATATATATATATATATATATATATATATATATATATTTATATATATATATATATATATATATATATATATATATTAGGGGTGTAACGATACACCAAAGGCACGGTTCGGTTCGGTTCACGGTTTTGGAGCCACGGTTCGGTTCGGTACGGTTCGGTTTCTGTTTGCTGTGGGGTTAGGGTTGATGTCATGTTAACAGCAATGCTAAGGGACAATTCACTTAATAACAAGAACATCTTACCTTTTTCTTTATTAACTTTGTCATCACATTTTTAGTACAGTCAGGATACCCGAGTAAACAACTAAAATTAAATAAATACCTCCAATATAGACTAGTCAGAAAAAAAAACTATTCTCTTTAGTGCAGCCATCTTAACTAAGTAAACTAAAATTAAATAAATAACTGCAGTGTAGACTAGTGAAAGATCTTCTTTAAAAACATCATAATATCCACATTCTCTGATGAGAGGCTTGATGTCTGTGCAGACACAGACGCTCATTTTTGATTATATGGTTTCAGTTAGATAGATAGGTTTCCGTTTAAATTAATGAAAAATATACATATAATGTGTTTGTAAAGTGTTTTTTCATGACATATTCACCAGTAAAATACATTGCAGTTGTGTCTGAAACTAATGTTAGGGTTGTTGCCGGCTGTATGTTTGCCTCCTGATCTCTCACGCTCTCTCTCCCGCTCCCTCTATGCCGGTCCTTTATGTAGGTCCGCCTTCACGACAGCTGATGCCTGTCATTTCTGTAGGCCTGCCTTTTTGACAGCTGATTGGTCAGGAGACCGATCTATCATCATTTGGCGACGTAGCGCGGGAATGTGAAAAGCAATTCAGGAAGAGCGGGAGAGAGAGCGATTTTTCCTTTGATCTCGTTTTTCGTGTATTTTTCTGACATGATTATGATTTTCGTTGTTTTTGCTTAACTTTCGTTTGGGCAAAATTATTTTGCATTACTTTTGCCCACTTTAAGAAATTTTGAGAGGTTTGTACATTTTTATTTCAATTGATTTGTATATTATTTTTTGGCTCCGCTCCTTCCCGACAATATAGCTGTATCTCCTCAAGTTCAGTCTTAGTGTAAGGTGGATAGGGAAAATGTCATACGATTTCCATTTTGCAAACACGTAGAAAATGTATTGCTAAAGACATCAGGTAAGAGGTGAATGTCATCTTTGTTTATTTCATTCAGTATAGGGAAGAATGCGGCGCTCGGCGCTGAAGACCTTTTTTTCTTTTCATCAGTTTTAGCTAGATAAGGGGTTATTCATGAGTTAGAATTGTTTTATTATATTTATTTCTTTTGTTTGTCTTCACTATCATCCCCTTGCTCGAGTTTAACTAATTTTTGTTTGATACTTTTGTTTGAATTTGCTACTTTATTATATTATTTTTATTAGTGTAAATATTTCTCTTTTTTTTGTATATTTGGGCATTATTCTGGTTTCACTTTTGAACATTAAATCACTTTTGTTGGCAGTTCTGTTGCTTACACCCTCACATTGTGAAATTACCACACTTTTTAAATGTTTTTCCTTACAAGTAAGTTTCGTGAAAAAGTTAAGACAGACAGGCGTGTGCTTTGTCTACGACACGAATTCTATTCCTGTACTCAACTGGACAACCAAAATGTTTCCACATAGATGACTTAAATGTGTCTGGGGGATCTGCAATCTCAGTACTATGTGAAGCAGCCGTCCTGCGTCCAGTAGTAACAAGTGTGATGTTTACTCAAGTCACATGGCATGACATGCACAAAAATACTAACTTTAGAATATAATATTTAGAACAAAACCTCATCATTACTAAAACAATTTAATTAAATATGATAATAAAGATGTTTTTAAATTGGTTCAATTAGTTAGAGACAAGTGACGTCAACCTCAACAATGGGCAGCAGGGGGAGTGAGAGTACCGCGATACGCCACGAGAGTTTCGCGATACGTATCGTGGTTGGTGTATCGCGATATTTCGGTTCGGTTTTAATATCGTTACACCCCTAATATATATATATATATATATATATATATATATATATATATATATATATATATATATATATATATATATATATATATGCAATTGTTTTAATACTGTTCAGAGTACATATTGGGGCGGCATGGTGGCTCAGTGGTTAGCACTGTCAACCCCACAGCAAGGTGACTGGTTCGAGTCCCAACTGGCAATTCTGTATGTAGTTTGCATGTTGTCCCTGTGTTGGTGTGGGTTTCCTCTAGGTGCTCTGGTTTCCCCACAGTCCAAAGACATGCGCTATATCTGAATTGAAGAAATTAAATTGGCCGTTGTGTATGGATGTGAGAGTGTACCCCAATACTGGGGTGTGGCTGGAAGGGCAACCACTGCAAAAAGTTGGCGGTTCATTCCGTTGTGGTGACCCCTGATAAATAAGGGATTAAGCCGAATGAAAATGAATGAATGAATAAATGAGAGTGCATGTTCTCTCCCCCTACCTTAACTATGCCCCTAAACCAGGGGTGTCCTAGTGGGCCGGTGTCCTGCAAAGTTTAGGTCCAACCCCAGTCAGACACACCAAGGCTAGCCAATCAAGCTCCTAATAGGCTTTCTAGAAACATCCATCCAGATGTGCTAAGGCAAGTTGCAGCTAAAATCTGCAAGACACCGGCCCTCTAAGGCTAAACCAACCCTCAATTGAAACAATCTGTGTTTTTAGATTTCTGAATACTTTATTCTGTGTGATTTATGAGCCGTTATCCTCATGGTGACCAAAAGAAATGTCTCTACAAAGTCAAAAATTACTGATATTACTATTGTAAAATGTAAGGGAATAACAGGTAAACAAACAAACAAGCAAAAAAAAAAAAAACACTTACACTTTTGTTTCTCTAAAATAAAAAGACAACTCTGTCACTTTACCCACTCATGTCACTCCAAACCTGTATATTTTCTCCCTCCTACAGAAGTCATTTTCGCTAGGTCAAAAAAGCTTAGTTATCTCTGAAACATAGTCTCCAGTAATATAAAAGAGCGACCTCTGGGTAATAAAAATGTCCTCTACATTGTGTGACGGGTGTGAGAATGAAAAAAGCGCAAACATTAAGGCAGTTAAGACAGCAGATCATAACTGTATGACACATTTGTCCATAGCACAGTCCTGACATGAAACATCAACTGTCTGCGGCTGTGATCCAGCACTCAGGAATTACAACTTTGTATTTTCAGATTCCTCCCATAAACACACCCTCACACTCTCATATCACAAGACGGCGAGGTTATTTCAGTCTCATATGACCTGCTAAAAAGACTCCATGCAGTGGATCACATTTCCTTTTGCGTATGGGTGTGTCTGTGTGTGAAATTACACCTACATCACATCACACACACAAACAACAGCTCAACAACAGTGTATTGACAGCAATAAGGGTGCTGTTGGTATGAATGAATGTTATGAATTTTCACAGTTCAAATGACTCTGGCAAGATGTCAGACAAGGGTTATAAACCTTCCGGCTGTGTGTTTTGACACATTAGAGGGTCACATGAGGTGCTGACAAGTCGTCACCTTGGAATTATAAGGTTCTATCTGTGTTCTGAATGATTTTGTGATATTGAGCTTTAAAGTTTTTGCATATTTTTAAATAAAAAGTCTTAAAATGTAAATAAATTATAAAAAAACACCCATAATGTAAATAAGTTATCATTTAATAAGAATATGTCAATAACTAAGGTTTGACAAAAATGTCAGATAGAACCTTATAACTCTAAGGTGACAAAGTGGGTGTATTACAGTTAAGGTTGCACGGTTAACCGGTACTATGGTAGTATCGCGATACTATAGTTCCCAAATACTGGCGGTGCCACTGTAGTTTGTAAATGGTAGTATCATCATAAACGGTTTATCTACAGTAGATAGTGTTGCATGTGGAAAAGTCACTAAAATCGTCACCCGTTTGTACAGCAAAAGATCTTTTTATTTGAATAGTCTGTGGAGTCCTTAAAGGTTGCAAAACTGTAGAATTTGCGCCATTTATGGTAGCCTATTGCATGTTTTCTAACACCAGTTCAACCGCACATCTAAATCAGTTTATTTCTGTTCCTGTTAATATGATTTAGTAGCTACAACAAACGCGACAATCTCTTTACAAGAACGACTCACAAAGTGAAATTTTGAATTACTTTGGATTGTTACCTAATTAGACTGAAAAAAAAAATAGATGAAAAGCCCAAAAGAGCAACAGGAAACTTTGAAACAATTTTTGAGCATTTCATGTAGCCTATCCATGCGTTCACACCGAAAGCAGCGAGAGCATCAAAGGTCGCTCTGGCGCCCTGGCGACTACACTGTCTGTCTTCAGCTCCGGCTGCGCGAGCGTCAATATTCGTTAAATTGATCTCGTATTTAAAGGGGCCGTTGCAGCATATCATATCAGTTACATTCCTGCATAAAAACACACTTTGTAGGGTGAAAATGTTGCTCACTTATTATCAAATTCATTTAACTACGGAAGATCAAGTTGCATGTGGTGTGGCTTTGCTTAATTATCCAGTCTGTCCATATGTTTGAAGTATCCTGAAGCAGCAGTACTGTTTTGAATTGTCGCATGATATTCCTATTTTTTTAAAGAAAAAAAAAAATATAACTTATAACATTAATACACATCAGTAACTCGCCAGTAACTTTTTAAATTATGTTCCTGTAACAAAAGCATTGCAAATAATTGGAAATCCGGCGACTGCAATAATTAAACCCTTGGGAATAACTGTGGTTCGAATCTAAGTTCACAGTATTGTGCTCTCTGGACTCCTCTCAAGCGGTGGACTTCTACATTCTGATTGCTTGTTGCCAAACCGTGTCGTATTCAATTAATTAAATTCAATTCAGCTTTATTTGTATAGCGCTTTTACAATGTAGATTGCGTCAAAGCACCTTTACATAAATGGTCATAGTAACTGGATCAGTGCAGTTCAGTTTGTAGTGTTTAAGTTCAGTTCAGTTTAGCTCAGTTCAGTGTGGTTTAAAATCATTACTAAGAGTCCAAACCCTGAAGAGCAAATTCATCGACGCGCAGCTCTACCAATCCCAAACCATGCAAGCTGGAGGCAATAGCGGAGAGGGAAAAAAAACTTCACCGATATAGGAGAGTGAAGAAAAAAAACCTTGAGAGAAACCAGACTCAGTTCAGCACTACCATTTTAATTTCTCCGCTGGCCAAAAGTCTTGAGCAGAGCTGCAGTCTCAGCGGCGGAGGCTGGAAGCTAGCCTCAGCGAAGACTCGTCAGTCCCTAGAGCGTCACTGGAATCAGTCTCATACTCTCCACTCCCCCATGACCACCAGCGCAGCAGCTCAGGATACGGCCTGGTCCCGGATATGGAGACCTTGGGATCATCTCGTCGCTGGTCTTGGATCCAATCAGTGACCAATCAGTGAGGACCTCGGGATGAGTATCCCTAGGTGGAAATGAAGAATAAAGAGAATAATTAGCGTTGCTGCTGTTCAGAGTGTATATAAACAAGATGCAGAAACTTGTGTGGAAACCCGCTAAGTGTATGCTTTACTAAACAGATAGGTCTTTAATCTAGTTTTGAACTGGGAGAGTGTGTCTGAGCCTCGGACGTTATCAGGAAGGCTATTCCAGAGTGTAGGAGCCATAAACAAGAAGGCTCGACCTCCTTTACTCGATTTTTCTATTCTAGGTACTACCAGAAGCCCTGAGTTTTGAGATCTTAAAGAGCGAGTTGGATTGTAGCGAGACAGAAGGTTGGTTAGATAAACAGGAGCTAGAATATTTAGAGCTTTATAGGTGAGGAGTAATATTTTAAATTCAATACGAAACTTAACAGGCAGCCAGTGTAAGGAGGATAAAATTGGGGTGATATGATTATAACTTTTTGCTACTTTGACTCTCTCGCTGCTTTCGGTGTGAACGTACGGTAATTTTGTTAGAAAAATGCTCTTTTGTAACAAATTTCATTCGATATAATTTGCATCTTTATTTTAATGTATTTTTGTTGGTCAGTTACCTACAAAATAAACAAAAAGAATTAATCTATTTTAGGTGAACTGGGGTGCTAATAATACTTTTTGGCCTTAAGGAAATTATGAATTAAATTCAAGTAGGCCTATTATAACATAAAATATAGTATTTCTGCCAATTTTTAAAATAATTTGAGTAGTGAATTACAGTATCGCAATACTACTTGGTATCGTGATACTTCAGCTAGTATCGTAAGATGACATTTGTTATTGAAATAACACCACAGGTAGTTGGTAGATTTGTGTTAAAAAAAAGGCCTGCTGCTACACCTGGAAAAAATCCTAGAGGTTATACTTTTTTACTACTTATGCACTAATGAATCTAAAGTAACACTAATTGACTTGTAGTTAAATCTCATGTGTGTGTTTTTTGTCCCTCAGTTTGTAGAAGTGGAGGGTCAGATCACCTCGCTGGTGGACCTGTACCCGTCCCTCCTAAGGAAGGGATACCGGAGAGAAATCTTCATCGCTGTGATCTGCGTCATCAGTTACCTGCTGGGACTCACCATGGTCACTAAAGTAAGAGAAGAGCATGTTTACAGGATTGATTTCAGTGGCGCGCCGGCATCTGGATGCTGAATATCACTGTGTTTGTTTCTGTTAGGGTGGCATGTACGTCTTCCAGCTGTTTGACTACTACGCCGCCAGCGGTGTGTGCCTTCTCTGGGTTGCATTCTTTGAATGTGTTGCAGTAGCCTGGGTTTACGGTAAGTACACACTATAGATATATACACTAGATATCGCATAGGGACCCTGAGCATGCATCAATAGCGCCGCCACATTGATACAGTGCTCCCAGGACAAATGTCATTCAACCACACTAGTCAAGACAAGTTTATTACGTGAAGTAGTAACGAGCAAACAAAGAAAACAAAGCACAAAGGCAGAACATTTCATAGGTAAGATTTAGTTTTTTACATTTTGTATGTTCTGAAATTTGTGCTAAACAGGTAGCGTTATCGATGATAATACAGTCACTTACTGCATTCACCATAAGGCAAAGTAGCACCAACTCGCACTAAACACTCGGCTTATGCTAGTTTTGTTGAATAATATCAGCAAACAATGCTAAAGAAATATGACAACGAGATGCTCCAGTGCCAGAAATTTGTATTATTGTTGGCTAATGAAGGAGTCGTTTATAACGGAGATTCATTCACAAACGAATCGCTCCCTCCGTCAGTATGAGAAGTTGAAGCAGAAGAGGAGCTGTGTTTCAGGACATGATTAGATCAAATTTAACAGGGAGGGTGAATAGTACATTTCTGTACACACAAACACAAGCTTTTTGTCAGGAATGCCCGTGCGGTCACTGATCCATCAATGTAGAAAAGTGATGTAAAATTATAATTTTCGTAATTTAAAAAAATAATTAGCATGCTAACATCCAGGAAAACTCCCGATCATAGATATATGTGTATATCTCTGGCTTTGGATGGCCACAGTCCTCCACTGTACCTTGGTCCCGCATTCATTTCAAAGGAGCGCTACCCTGTTCCAAAATGGCGGCTCTATTGACACATTCCTTCTAATAGACAACAACAGGATAGGCGACATCTAATGTATATATCTATGAGTACATACTAGTAGATCTGTATTAAATAAATATCAATAAATCTATTCACTCATTCATTTTAATCCGGATTAGTCTTTGGTTTATCAGTGGAATGAACCACCAATAACTGTTTTAACTATGTAAATATGTTTTACGCTCTTCCAGCTGCAACCCTCACATTCTCTCTCACACACACACACACACACACACACACACACACACACACACACACACACACACACACACACACACACACACACACACACACACACACACACAACAGCCAATTTAGTGCTAACCACTGAGCCACCGTGTCACCCTCACTAAATATATTCATTCATTCATTTTCCTTCGGCTTAGTCTTTTTATTCATCAGGAGTCGCCACAGCAGAATGAACCACCAACTTATCGAGCATATGTTTTACACAGCGGATGCCCTTCCAGCTGCAACCCAGTACTAGGAAACATCCATACACACTCATTCACACACATACACTACAAGCAATTTAGCTTATTCAATTCTCCTATAGCGCATGTGTTTGGACTGTGGGGGAAAGCGAAGCACTCGGAGGAAGCCCACGCCAACACGAGGAGAACATGCAAACTCCACACAGAAATGCCAACTGAATCAGGACTCAAACAAGCTACTTTCTTGCTGTGAGGTGACAGTGGTAACCACTGAGCCACCGTGCCACCTAGTAAAGTGGGGTTTTCAGCATACTGAGCACGTGTAGCGTCATGCATCTTTGCAGTAAGCTCACTGAGGTTACTCAATCAACAGACTAACAAGGTTTGCAGAGATTAATCTTATATAATCTTATTTAGTCTTATATAATTACATCAGTCCTCTGGGCTTATTTCAGATTTCTTTTCTGTGTCCTAAGTGTGCCCCACAGGAAATCAGCATACTTTTCCTCAGGCTTTAAGTGCTGAATGTTGAGGAAATAAATGCAGATTCCTGTGTTTATATGCACTGTAACTGATAAGGAAAAGAGAAATGCTGAGTTCATTTTGATTGTACAGTTGAAGGCACAGTTATTAGACCTCCTGGATTATTAGCCCCCCGTGTATATTTTATTTTTCTAATTTCTGTTTAACAGAGAGAAGATTTGTTCAGCACATTTCTACACATAATAATTTTGCTCATTTCTAATAACTGATTTCTTTTATCTTTGCTATGATGACAGTAATAATATTTGCAGGGTTCTTACACCTTTTCCAACTACAAATTCCAGCACTTTTCAAGCACTTTCAACGTACATTTGTATGCTTTTCCAGCACCTAATAACCACGGTTAATAATGTTTATATATATATATATATATATATATATATATATATATATATATATATATTGTATGTACTTTTTCACATTCAAATCAACTGTGCTATTTAAAAAACTAAAAATTGTTGAGAACTTTAGATTTATTGGAGATGTTTTGGATTTATTGGGATAGTTTACCCAAAAATGATTAAAAAATACATACAAAATGCTTTTAAGTTTGGTCTCTTTCTACGTAAAGTTGATATCTCAAGAAATGAGCTCACAGTCAGATTTTGTTTGGGTGTCGTTCATGACATTTCATGTGCATTGCTATTTTTTTCTATTGTCGTTTCAGGTTTAAAAATAGGTCTATAAAAATCTGACTTACAAAATGTAGTTGTCTTAAGCCCCTTTTACACAGTGATACCGGTAAATATCCGGAAAATTTACGGAACGACTTTACCGGTATATACAAAAAAGCGCTGTTCACACAGGCGAGGACGTTACGGAAATTTTCCGGAAAAGAGCATTCACACATCCATTCCAAAATACGGGTAAATTCTGACATCATTCACCACAAATGAGCTTTAAACGGCTGCGCTTGTATTTGTAAACATTTGACTAAATTACAAACTCTGTGGATGATCAATATTGTGAACAACTTTCACAGGATCATATTCGCATGTCGAGATGTTCATAATATGTGCGTGTGCTGCCGCTCACAGGCTGTTTCATAGGCGCACGCAAAGCTTGAAGGTAAACAAACAACGGCTTATCTTAAGCATCTCATCGATGATTATTTGCACAGTTGGCATTAAGAAGAACATATAAAGGTTATCTGACTAACTTCTAGCAGCTAAATGTGTCTGGATAAATATTCAAAGGTTTTTATTCTCACAAACCGCGCGGACGCAAATGCGTCTGACTGTTGTGATTGGCTAAAGCAGAAGTCTTACATCAGCACGTTCTAGACGTGCACGGGCTTATTACGGCAATCTTCCTTCTGCGTTCACACAGCACAGCATTCCGGCAAATTGCCGGTAATGTTACAACTTCTCTTTCCGGAAAATAGCCAGTGACAGCCTGTGACACAGTTTTAGGGAAATATTATCCCGCATCCGCTGGCCTGTCTTTTTCCAGACACATTTAGCTGCTAGAAGTTAGTCAGATCACGTTTATATGTTCTTCTTAATGCCAACTGTGCAAATAATCATCGATGAGATGCTTATGATAAGCCGTTGTTTGTTTACCTTCAAGCTTTGCGTGCGCCTATGAGCGCCTGCACACGCACATATTATGAACATCTCGACATGCGAAAGTGATCCTGCGAAAGTTGTTCACAATATTGATCAGCCACAGAGTTTGTAATTTAGTCAAATGTTTACAAATACAAGCGCAGCCGTTTAAAGCTCATTTGTGGTGAATGATGTCAGAATTTATCAGTATTTTGGAATGGATGTGTGAATGCTCTTTTCCGGAAAATTTCCGTAACGTCCTCGCCTGTGTGAACAGCGCTTTTTTCAATATACCGGTAAAGTCTTTCTGGAAATTTTCCAGAAATTTACCGGTATCACTGTGTGAAAGGGCAATCTTCCTTCTGCGTTCACACAGCACAGCATTCCGGCAAATTGCCGGTAATGTTACAACTTCTCTTTCCGGAAAATAGCCAGAACGAATTTACCGGTATTTTCAAAAAGGACCTGTTCACACATACAACCTTTCCGGAAAATTGCCGGCAATTTTCCGGAAAGGTCTGTATGTGTGAAAGGGGCTTTAAATTTCAGATGTTCAATAATCAAGTTAAGAAATACAAATTCAAAACATTTCTAATAGGATATAATCAGTATTATTAACTTACAATTGTTAATAATTCAATTTAACACAATTCAAATTCAAATTGTTTCGGCATTTATTAGCTCCATAAATGCACGCATGCGATGAACATTTTGCAATGAAAACTGGTCGCACGACAACAATTTATCCACTCGCACAAATGCTCCCAAATATATTTGGGATCACATATTATATATGTAGGTCACATATACAAAATTAAAACATATATATTGAGGTCACATAGACAAAATTGTGCACATATGCAACTAAAACAGTCACAATTTCAAGCCCTGCAAATTCAAGCTGGTTCAAGCACTTCGTCCAAAATCCAAGCACTTTTCTAACCTTGAAAACACTATATTAAAAATCAAGCATTTTCCAGGATTTCCAGCACCCGTAAGAACCCTGTATTTGAATAGATTTTTTCAAGACACTTTTATACAGCTTAAAGGTGCAGTAGGTGATCTGCCAAAATGCTAGCATTAGCATTATAGCCTAGAAATTTTGCGACCCTCCCCTGCTGTCCAAAGTCACGCCTCCTTAAGTCATGAACACGCGAACGCGCATTGATTAAATATAGCACTAGATCATGTCATTCACCAGTTAGAAAACTCTATGGAGACACACACTTTATCAAGCGTAGTTGTTGACAGGCCAGCGGATGCGGGATAATATTTCCCTAAAACTGTGTCACAGGCTGTCACTGTCTAAAAAGGAATGAATGTGTGAATATTAACCAAACTTCTCCTCAGTAAAGCTGGTCAGGCGGAAGAGCACATTTACTGATGTTTTGTTATTAAACTAAATACAAACTAGATCAGAAAAAATGAGTGCTAAAAACAGAAATACCCTGTCATCTTTTTACATTACACTTACTTTTTACTGCAATAATTAAACCCTTGGGAATAACTGTGGTTTACTTTACCAAGACAACCAGTGACTTTTGATTTTCAATTGTGCTCGCTGATCCTCGCACATCGCTTGTTTTCAGCTCCTTTTACACTTGAACAACTAAACGAATGCTCAGGTCTATTTAACCGACTATATTATCGATGCTGTAAAAGCTACTCCATGAACTTGAAAACAGCCAATCTTCTGCAGGATATTTTCGGTGGCTGAACAACACTTCCATGCATATAAACCCATTCATAAACAAGAACACAGTCTACATCAGCTTTGCATGGCTAAAACAGTTTTAACACACACCTGTCTAAAAGAAATACTTCAGCCGTAGTGTCACCCTTCAGATCGTTGTTTTGAACTGCATAACATCATTTTCCTCCAGCGTTCAATAGTAGATTCAATATTGATTCAGGATTTAGAAAAGTTTTGATGCTGCATTTTAGGCAGAAGCCATTTCAGAAATAATCTTTCTTTTCATTCATACAAGGTCACGCTGGTCTTTCAGAAAGAAGTTCAGGTTGATGCAGAGTTTGTAAGATGAACTCTCAATAGCCCCTTTCACACATACAGACCTTTCCGGAAAATTGCCGGCAATTTTCCGGAAAGCTTGTATGTGTGAACAGGTCCTTTTTGAAAATACCCGTAAATTCGTTCTGGCTATTTTCCGGAAAAAGAAGTTGTAACATTACCGGCAATTTGCCGGAATGCTGCGCTGTGTGAATGCAGAAGGAAGATTACCGTAATAAGCGCGTGCACGTCTAGAACGTGCTGACGTGAGACGTCTGCTTTAGCCAATCACAACAGTCAGACGCATTTACGTCCGCGCGGTTTGTGAGGATAAAAGCCTTTGAATATTTTTCCAGACACATTTAGCTGCTAGAAGTTAGTCAGATCACGTTTATATGTTCTTCTTAATGCCAACTGTGCAAATAATCATCGATGAGATGCTTATGATAAGCCGTTGTTTGTTTACCTTCAAGCTTTGCGTGCGCCTATGAGCGCCTGCACACGCACATATTATGAACATCTCGACATGCGAAAGTGATCCTGCGAAAGTTGTTCACAATATTGATCAGCCACAGAGTTTGTAATTTAGTCAAATGTTTACAAATACAAGCGCAGCCGTTTAAAGCTCATTTGTGGTGAATGATGTCAGAATTTATCAGTATTTTGGAATGGATGTGTGAATGCTCTTTTCCGGAAAATTTCCGTAACGTCCTCGCCTGTGTGAACAGCGCTTTTTTCAATATACCGGTAAAGTCTTTCTGGAAATTTTCCAGAAATTTACCGGTATCACTGTGTGAAAGGGGCTTATGTCTCGCGTAAAAGACGTGTGAATAAAGCAGCGTTTTCATTCAATGATTCAAAGAGAACAAATTCGTCACTTTCTAATTACAGTAACTGGCACCAAATATCAAAAGTAAAAATGGAATTTATTGAGGTAGGAGAAGCTGCGTCAATATTTTCTTTATTTAATAAATGAGTTGCGCGTCAGAAGACAATCCTGACACACAATGAACACGTGGGGGCGTTTGGAGGCATGAGACTCGGAGCACAGATGCTCTTGACTATTCTGGAGGTAATTGAAAATATAATAACACTAATACTGAAACGGTTGAAGCGTTTTAGAATGACCAAAACAACATTTCAGATGCTTTACAATGTGCTCAGCCTGCTGGTTTATCCATTCACACACATTTTCATTACATGATCTCATTCATTCATTCATTTTCTTGTCGGCTTAGTCCCTTTATTAATCCGGGGTCGCCACAGCGGAATGAACCACCAACTTATCCAGCAAGTTTTTACACAGCAGATGCCCTTCCAGCCGCAACCCATCTCTGGGAAACATTCACACACACATTCACACACACACTCATACACTACGGACAATTTAGCCTACCCAATTCACCTGTACCGCATGTCTTTGGACTGTGGGGGAAACCAGAGCACCCGGAGGAAACCCACACGAAGGCAGGGAGAACATGCAAACTCCACACAGAAACGCCAGTTGAGCCAAGGTTCGAACCAGCGACCTTCTTGCTGTGAGGCGACAGAACTAACTACTGCGCCACTGCCTCGCCATTACATAATCTCTTGATATACAAAGTCACATGACCGCTTTTAATGCGCATATGGACTCTGTTCGGTAAAAGTGTTTCCATCATAGTTTATGCGCATTTTTCTTATCGAATAAAAAGTTTATCCCACTCAGTTATGTGCATGTTTTTAATGCATTTTTTAAAATTGATGCGCATCTTGGCGTTTCGTTCAACCATTTTTTTATGCGCATATCCAAAATGCACATAAAAATTGGTTGATGAAAACACAACTATTTTATAACAGCAGTTTGCTCTGTAGACGATTGAAAAATTATTCCTTAGGGGGGCTAGTAGTATTGAACTTAATATGTGTTTAAGAAATGAAAAACTGCTTTTACTTTAGCCGAAATAAAACATATAAGACTTTCTCCAGGAGAAAAAAATATTATTGGAAATACTGTGAAAAATTTCTTGCTCTTTTAAACATAATTTGGGAAATATTTGAAGAAAAAAAAAAACACTCACAGGAGGGCTAATCATTTTGACTTTAACTGTATGTGTGCATTTTTAGGGGCTGATAATTTCTACGATGCTATAGAGGACATGATCGGCTACAGACCCAACAGCTGGATGAAATGGAGCTGGATGCTGATCACCCCCGTCCTTTGTGTGGTAAGTGTGTGTGTGTGCTTGAGAAATTAACCAGCCTGTGTGTCAACTATATAAGGAGATCACCTCACCTTTCTCTTTCAGGGTTGTTTTGTCTTTTCATTGGTGAAATACAAGCCGCTGACTTATAACAAGCTTTACAAGTATCCTGATTGGTCCATTGGCTTGGGTTGGGCTCTTGCTCTGGCTTCAATGATTTGCATCCCGATGATGGTCGTCATCAAAATCATCCAATCAGATGGCTCCCTGATTGAGGTGAGAAGGAGATACATTGCAGATAAAACATAACAGGTTGTTTTGATATATAATGTCATAATAGTTATAAATGAAACTCTGTGTGTGTGTGTGTGTGTGTGTGTGTATATATATATATATATATATATATATATATATATATATATATATATATATATATAAAATTTTATTTAATTTGGAGTCATATTTATAGTTTCATTCTCATTTTAAATGAAATATAACAAGTTTTTTCATTTATATTTTAACTCAATTTGACATTTTCTTTAATTTGTTCAAGAATTTGATCATTTAATGAAAACATGCAGACTTTTCTACTTTTCAAACTTATTAATAATGTTGTTAATATAATAATGAATTATGTTCTTATTTTTGTATGTTTTATTGTTTTTTAGATTAACAAAAATCTGACATGTCTACTTTATAATGCTTTAAAATGGTTTGAGTATTTTAATAAAAACATTTTTTAGATACAATGTAAGTGATTTTCACATTACATCTTAATCGAAATACATTTTTAAATGGGTTTATAATGTCCATGATTTAAATTTAGGGCCATAAAATAAAACAAAATAAAATAAAATAGTTTAAAACCGACATTTCTTTTTTACTATAAATGTAATTTTATTGCTTTAAAATTGTTTGAGAAATTTATTAAAATGTTTTGTTTTTTTAGATTCAATATCAAGGATTTTCACATTACATCTAAATCAAAATACATTTTTAGGTTGCAAGGCAAACTTTATTTATAGAGCACTATTTTACACAACCTTTGTTGATCCAAAGTGCTATAAAATAATAATAACAAACATAAATGAATGACATTTCTACATAATGCATGAGAAAATTTATTTAATAATAGAAAATGCACATAACATCTAAAACAAAATACATTTTTAAATGGGTTTATAATGTCCATAATTTCAATGCAGGTCAGTAAAATAAAATAGAATACCATTTATCATCCTAAATTCATCACTGCATCAATAATTAATATGCACTTTTGTTTTAAAATGTTGGTTCAAACTACTTTGCTGAAACTACACAATTTGCTGTTTTAAGTTTTTTGGTACAACGTTACTGGGTTTATAATGTAAATAATTTGAATTTAGGGCGATAAACTACACTAAAATAAAATGTAATACCTTAAATACATTTTTTGAGACAACTTAAATGGGTTTTTAATAAATGATTCTAAATTTATAATTATAAAAATTACATTTGACAGCTTTTTGTTCAAACTACATATTTAAAATGAGCTGAAACTAGTTTTTCTGGGACAACTTAATTGATTTATGTTCAATCCACTTAAACCAAGCTGTCCCAACACAAATTAATTAAGTTCACATGGCAAATTTAAGTGGATTGAACATAACACAATTAAGTTGTTCCAAAAATATCTCCATAATTGTGTTGTTTCAGCTCATTTTAAATAAATTGATTAAACAAGTAATTAAATAATTTTACTAAACTCAGATTTTTTACAGTGTAGTAAAAAATCTTGTCTTGTGTTTAGCGGATCAAAGCCGTGGCGGCGCCGGTTAAAGGAGGCGCAAGCTCCCGTCCGAAGGAGTACAGCCTGAAGAACAGCGAGCTGCTTCACCCGCTGGACCCCAACGGCATCCACGCCTTCAGCAAACACACACACACCATCGTAGAAACTACTATGTGAGACTCTCTAAGAGAGATTGGCGTATTTCTCCTCCTCTGTCCTCTCCTATGGGAGATTCTGCTTTCCTGTGTCGCCCCCTCCCCTCTCTCTCTGCACTAGTGTGTTTTTACAGAATTATCTTATACTGATATATCTTTTTTGCCATGTAGGATTTGTATTCTGATTGTAATCACTGGTATTAGCATTAATGCTGATATTGTAATAACCTGATGTGAGCTTTAGCCGTCTGAGGCGGTTTGTTTAATCTGTAGTGCACTGTTTTTTAGATTTAACCACATCCTGACCAGGTGCAACATTTAGATGATTTACTGCGCATTACTTTATTATTGCTCAGCATATCTAGCAGGGATTTGGATAGTATGAGATCATTTTATTACAGTTTTGGTTGAACTGAATTTCCAATGAAAAAAAAAGCGTTTGGCTTAGATGTACAGTTGAGGTCAGAATTATTAGCCCTCCTGTTCACTTTGAATTCTTCAATATCTGTTTAACAGAGATAAGATGTTTTCAGCACATTTCTAAACACAATCATACACCCGATGCAATAAGGTGCAACACATGTTTGGCGCGATTTGTTGCTATTTTCAGACCAGCGCAACAGTAATTTTCACGCTTTGCGCTAAGTTGTTTAAATAGCAAATGCATTTGCACCACTTTGTGGACTCATGAGTGTGTTGGTCTAAAATAGAGGTGTGTTAAGGCGCATTGTTGGTGCCTAGCCATTTTGAAGAACTAAAATATATGTTGTTGACCAGCTAAAAGCAGGTTTAAAGTTTGTAAAGGCATTAGTTATTCGACTATGCAGGTCCTAAACGCTTACACATTGCTTAATACACACAGGATGTACAATACACAAATACCTTTACATACGAAAAATGATTCTTTTCCAATTAAATGATTCAATTTTCTACAAAAATGATTCTTTTTCACATAAATATAAAAACCCCTGCCTCCATGCCTTTTTTCAGTTCACATGCTTGGATGTGTTTTTTTGGCCACACTTCGTTATTATTGTTCTTTTGTTTGTTTCCTGGATATTAGAACTGAATTTAGAAATAGTTTTGAAGCAAATCTTAGTGCTTAAACTAAATTAAATATGTAGGATAATTGATGTCTTTGGGAGTGGGTACAACGTTGTTTCCTTATCCAAAAAAGTAAAGGAGTAAAAATAAAGAGAAAGTAAAGAGGCCGATTGGAGGAGGCTCGTTCTTTATCCTCGCACTGCAGATGGTCTGTTTAACTGTTTTCTTGCTAGTAAAGAGTTCAGTTTATCAACTCACAAAGTCCGCCATGTAAATAACAAATGCACCATGACGCGATGCAACTAACTCTTAAAAGGAATGTGAGATAAGACTCTGATTGGTTTATTGCACGTTATGCTCAAAACACACCCATAACTCATTAAGACAATAAGCACAACCCTGTTAGACCATGCGCCAGGGCGCAGATCACATTTTTCCGTCCTTAAAATGGCAAAAGTGGATTCGAACATGCCTTAATGCTTTTGTGCTTTAGACTTTGTGTCTAGATCATTAAAATAAAGCCCTATAGTTTTAATAACTAATTTCTAATAACTGATTTCTTTTTATCTTTGCCATAACATTTGACTGGATATTTTTCAAGATGCTAATATTCAGCTTGAAGTGACATTTAAAGACTTTAATTAGGTTAATTAGGCAAGTTAGGTAATTAGGCAAGTCATTGCATAATGATTGTTTGTTCTGTAGCCGATTGAAAATCAGTATTGCTAAGGGGGGCTAATAATTTTGACCCTAAAATGGTTTTTAAAAAATTAAAAACTGCTTTTATTCGAACCGAAATAAAACAAATAAGACTTTCTCCAGAAGAAAAAATATTAGAGGAGATACTGTGAAAAATTCCCTGATCTGTAAAACATCATTTGAAAAATCTAAATCCACAGGAGGGGGAATAATTTTGAATTCAGCTGTATATAAAATAATATCTGTTTAAATAAAAAATCGTGAAATTATGCATAAACAATTATTATATAAAACAGTTTCCATCCCATGTGTGTAAGAGAACAAAATTATCACTTCCTGCAAAAATGGCACAAATTCCCTATATCATTTTTTTTAAATTCAAAATCACAAAATAAACAGAGTAAACAGCTGCAATTTTACATTTTGGAGATTTGTCACTTTTTGTCACAATGTCATTGGTCCAAAAATCTTGCAGTTTTGTCATTCTATAAGGACTTTTGTTGTAGAAATCATGTTGCGCCTGGTTGGGATTGAATTCATCAGCAGAGAGAGCGACTTTTCGCTTGATTTTTTAGGACAATACTTAACAGCAGCGAACTAAATGTGACATTTAGCGACATTATGACGTCCGTCAGTGCTTGTGGCAGTAAATCTTGTACGATGAGGTTCTTAAATGTTCTTTGTCTTGAAGAAAAATGAATGTACCTCCGCAGTGAGCGGACGCTGTGCACAGACATACACACTCACACATACTGTAAGACATAAGCATAGTTTAACACTCTGTCCTTTCAATCTGTCCTTGAACTATAGTGACCACTGCCATTGCACACACACAGAGCCACTTTAACACTGCAGGCAGCTGTGTTCGCTAAGTATCATTTGATGCACTATTATAAGCGTCATTCACTGTAAGATGATCCGAGAGCTGATGTTTATCAACACCACACAGAGCTGTTCGGCAGCACTTTATTAGCTGATCATGTACGGCGGAGTCTGAAGCAGTCTGAGTACCTGTATTTCTTTATATATATTTCTCTATTATATCTTTAAAGAAAAAAATGCTTCCCCTCTATAATAAATCTAATAAAAAAACTAATCTAGTCAGGGAATTTGTACTTTTTTTTTAATAAAATACATTTACCAATCATATTATATTTCATTTATTCATTTATTCAATTTCTTTTTGGCTTAATCCCTTTATTAATCAAGGGCTAACACAGCAGAATGAACCGCCAACTTATCCAGCATATGTTTTACACAGTGGATGCCCTTCTAGCTGGAATCCATCACTGAGAAAAACCCATATACTCTTACATACATACACATACTGTTCACCAAGGACAATTTAGCTTAACCAATTCACCTATACCACATGTCTTTGGACTGTGGGGGAAACCGGAGCTCCCTTAGGAAATCAACGCGTACACGGGGAGAACATGCAAACTCCACACAGAAATGTCAACTAACCCAGCTGAGGCTCAAACCAGCAACCTTCTTGCTGTGAGGCGATCATGCTACCCACTGCACCACCGTGATGCCCTTAATTTCATTCAGTCATTTAAAATTTTGTAAATTTTTTTAAACTGATATTAATTCTTATGACTTTCAATAATTTTTTTTAATTCAATGTGTATTCCCTTGAATTAATTGTATATTCATTTACTGTTTTTTCTTAAGTTTCTATTTTTATTTTTTATTTGTAATTATTTATTTTTATTTAATTTTAAGAAAATACATTTATCATATATATGAGCAATATCACATGAGTAGCATTGCGATATGGCAGTATATCGGCATTGGTGGGAGGGGTGCATTGGCTCGATGCCGCAGTGATGATATACAGCCATATCGCACTGCTACGAGTGTGATATTGCGTTTATACAACAGTTCGTCAGCATAATCGAGTATATAAAAAAGAAAATCAATCACAGAGAGCCTCAAACTACTTTCTGCAGCTGACAACAGAACAGCAGAAACCGTTGCTACTTCACCAACATCACTTAAGAGCTAGCATTTGAATGATTCTCTAGCTTAATGTCTAAAATGATGACAAAACAGCTGATTACGCTGACATTTTAAGATTATAAGGCTGAACAGCACGAAATGCCATCAGTAAACAGAGATTTCCCAGTATTTCTTTGTTGCAATCAGGATTTCACAATAATTAACCCCAAAAAAGCAAAAAAAAAAAAAAAAAGCAAAGCAAACACTAGCAGATTACTATGGTATAAATACAGCACTACAACACACAAAAGACAGAGATCAACTTAGAATGTCACTTACCTGATTTATAATGATTGGTTTAGCTGTAGTTTGAGTTTTTCTCCCCTAAGGACTTATTATGCGGTCTCTGTCACCATCTTGTGGCAGAACGTCAACCGTCTTTGCTCAAGGTGCCAACACTCTGTATCTCAGAAATTACAAATATTTTAAAATAGGCACTATCCTTATAAAAAAGCCTCAAAAGTACATTATGTTGTCCAACAGCTGCAATAATTGTCTAACTGTAGTGAGTTTACACAAGGGAGAAGAGGCTAAGAGTGCTGTTGTTGCAGAATTTTGCATGGCTATCAGCCAATCAGATTCAAGAACCAGAAAGAACTGTTGTGTGTGAATAAATATATGTGTGTGTGTGTGTGTGTGTGTGTGTGTGTGTGTATATATACTGTATATATATATATATATATATATATATATATATATATATATATATATATATATATATATATATATATATTATTATTATTATTATTATTTTTTAATTTTATTAAATTTTTTTGTTTGTTTTTATTTTTGATTTCTTTAAGTAAATACATTTATTTAAACAGATACCAGTTTTCCAAAAGAAAATTTTATGTGAGAATTAAAACATGATTTGAAAAACGCACATTTCTTTTTGTTTATTTTTGTTTAAGATTCAATGTGAATGCTGCTGAATTACTCATATACTGACATTTATCAGATTGTCTTCATTATGAGTTTTGAGGGAAAAGCTAACGTGAACAAAAGCTTGTGCTTCGATGGACCGTCTGTACAAAGAGTCGCATGATCAACGTCACTAATTTACTAACATTCGATTAGTGACCTACAAATAGCAAAGAATCGTGATGAGTTTTAAATTGGATTTTAATTCCCACGCACATCAGACTTGTGGAGCCCGCAGTAAATCACATGATTCAGCACAGCCGAACTGCTCGACATGATAAAATCATCAGCTTTCAGAATGAACGCATGAAACCTGGCCTTTATGTCTTTGCACAGAGACACTGCCATTTCCCTCTCTGGCCTAAGAATGAGATTGTGCAATTGTCTCGAGCCTTAAATCCTCTAAATATTCCAGCTAATCACCAACAGCAAAGAACTGCCCCTAAAATATACCTCTGTGTTTTTTTACCTTTGACCGCCCAGTTCTCCATCCCGAAGTCCATCCCATACCCTTTGGATCCTCTAGATTTCGTTTAACCGTGTCCTATTTCACCCAATCTTGAGCTAAACGTTCACTCAGCAAGTGTTTGCTCATTTGTAGTCTTTTCATTCATCTAAAGATTTGCCTTTTTGTATTTAACCATTTTATACTGTACCTAATGTGATTGGTCATTTGCCTATATTTTTCTGAATGTGTTCAGAAATCTATATTTAAATGTTGATTAGTTGTTCAGGCTAAATGCAACTTGCGGTGTGCAATATTTGTAAGCGACTGGCTTCCTCCATTTTATATCGTTTCAGCTGGAAAATACTGTAATGTTATATGAAAACTAGACATTCAAGGTTCGATTTTTTTCCATTCACATTTTTGCTGTATAAGGTAACATGATTAAACAAAAAAAATCTTGTAAACCAAAGTAGTTTTGTGACAGACACCATTTTAGATGCATATTGCATCTTTCAGACTGAATAAAAATGTCCAATCTTTGTGTGTGTGTTGTGTATACCTGATTCCTGATGTTCTAATGTGAAGGCTGATGGTCGGGTTTCAATAGAAATGCTTCTTTTTCATACCTAGAAAAGATTAAAATTGCAATACCAGTAGAATCTAATTTTAAAAGCAACAACAGCAAGACAACCCAGCAGGCACAGGACGACAGCATGACATCAGATTGATGTTGCATTTTGGTCACTTTCCAACATGACCTAAAAACAACAAAATATCAATTTCTAAGTGAAGTTTATTTATAAAGAAATTTCAAGAGGATCACGCGATTATGATTGAACATGGCTGGTTCTGCATTAGCTACGTATGATCCACCAATCAGGGCAGTCCTAACCCACTATAAAGAACCAGGGTTTCTCACTACAGCCATCTTCGATTTGAAGAATCCCCCCTTCCACCCTACTTCCCCACCTTTCCTTTCATAGGGCGGCACGGTGGCCCAGTGGTTAGCACTGTTGCCTGATGCTGCGTTCACATCAGATGTGGAATGCTCGGCCAGCGCGAGTGATTTACATGTTAAGTCAATGCAAACGCACAAATAGATATCCTGCGGCACGATACGCACGAATGGCGCGGTGCGAATGACGCAATACGCGTGAATGGCGCGGCACGAATTGAGCGTTTTGCGTGTTTGACATGCTCAACGCGCAAATCGCTCGAGTTCGAAAATATGAACTTCAGCAGACATTCGCGCCGCGTTAACCAATCAGGAGCTTGCTCTTGTGGGGGCGTGATTCTGACGTATCACCTGTTGTTGGTGTCCCGGGGGAAATCCTCCAGCCGACACCGACAAAAAGTTCATCAAACTGGGCTTGGCTCAGTCTGAAGCACCGCTGAAAGCCTCCGTCATCCAGGTTCAGTTTCTGGAAGAGTTTATGAACACAGAGCTGGATGAACCTCTGAAAGGATGTAGTGGACTCAGACAGGACCCTAAACGTATCGACGCTGTTTTCAGCCTTTATAAAGCACATAAACACTGTTATTTTCTTCATAAAATCCATGTTAGCCATTTAACAACGAAGCTAGAGTCACCGGACAGACAGAAGCCGTGCCCATCACGCAAATCCGTGTCTGTTCCCAAGTGAATTTGATGCACGAATGAAGTGGATTTGACACGCGAATGAAGCGGGGTTTGGCGCGCGAATGAAGAGAGTAAACTCAAATGTTCACTAGGCAATTTATGCAAGAATACCGCGATTTATCCGATTGATTCCGCGTCTGGTGTTAACACAGCATCACAGCAAGAACGTTACCGGTTCTAGTCCTTTAACAGGCCGGCGGTCGTTTCTGTGCGTAGTTTGCATGTTCTTCCCATGCTCGCGTGGGTTTTCCCAGGTCCTCCGGTTTCCTTCCATATTCCAAAAACATGCACAAGTGAATTGATTAATCTAAATTTAGCACTACAGTCAAACTCTCATCCTGCAGCATATCTCTTCATCAGCTCTTATCAAGGGGGAAGTTGTCAAGATCTACCTGAGCTCAAAGCTCCCCTCTCGCCCTGCAAACGTGAGGGAGCCCAGGGCTCAAGGACCTTTTGGGCTCAGAGGTCTCTCCTGGGACAGCATGCCAAACTTCAATCATCAAAAAAATCATCAAAAAAATCTATTATAAGCTAAGCGTGAACTCTTGAATGATGTTACAGCTTGACGTTGTGTGGACGTCACCACTATAACGTTTATCAGACATTGGATTTTGGTTGGCATACTGTACTTAACAAATAAATGACAGTATTTGACGTCAATATGACGTTGGTTTAGGATGTTGGCTCGATGCTGGATTTTGGTCACTTTTCAACGAATCCGAAAATCAACAAAAACTTCAACATCATTTCATGTTGTTATTGGACATCAACATTGTTCTTAGACGTTGATGACCTAAATCTAACCTAATATTTACATCTTATGGTGTTATTTGTCTGCTGGGAAGACTGACGTTGTCTTAAAGTGAGCTCTTCACTTCTTACTGTTATATAACATGAACAAAAATAACGTTTCCTTAATATGTCTTAGATTAAGTAAATACAATAAACTATACTGATTTTGTAGTTTAATCAGTCAAACTGCTTTAGTTCCCATTCTTTGACCATTGGAGTCCACTCCCACACAAGTTGGTTCAGGATTCATTCTGACCGAATCATGAGAGAATTCTTCATTGTGAATCAATAGGTGCGTTCGACTTGTACCATGGCTGCAGCCGGTGATGAACGAGATTAGCCAAGCACAGTTGAAAACGAGCAGTCAAGCCGGACACTTCAGGGCTCAAAGTTGGCGTGAGGACCTATCACATGACGTCATCATCATTAATAAATTTAAAAAATAAAAATTTATAACAACAAAAGATTTACAGTACAAATAAAACAGAATACAGTTTCCACAAATTAGGTTTGGGCGGTATCCAAATTTTGATATTGTGAAACCTCCTCCCTATTTTACCTCGGTATCCGGTATTACCGTGCATTAAAAAAAAAAATTATGATGTTAGGCTTAGACAGCGTCACCAAACCATTGGCTTGTGCCTAAACGATTCAGAATCTGAATATCGTATATGCGACCTTAGGTTCACGTCACTTCTTTATCAAGTTCGTATTAGAGATCTGCGTGGGACAGCACCAAGCGATGCACAGCACCATGCTCTCTCTCTCTCATTCACACACACACACACACACACACACACACACACACACACACACACACACACACACACACACACACACACACACACACACACACACACACACACACACACACACGCGCACACACACACACGCGCACACACACACACGCGCACACACACAGAGAGAGCACCAAGCGACACACAGCACCACGCTCTCTCTCATTCACAGACACACACACAAACACAAACAAACAGCATCCATGCGCGTGCTCGCTCGCTCGGGAGCGATATTGCGCTATTGTTAGACTGTGCCGCCCGCTCCCTTTCAAATTACACCAGTGTTACCTACCGCTCCCACGCTTTATTCGAAAATTCATTCCTGCACCGCAAGAAATCTGGTTGGCTACCATGGTACAGCAGCGGGAATGCAGACCTCTAGTTCGTATTTACCACGTCTCCCTTCTCGTTCAGACAAAAACGGAAATACTACCAAACTGCAGGTCACTTGGTGCGCGACTCACCATCTGACCTCACCTCTCCCTCTCCTCCACACTGTCCCGTGATGACAATCACACATACGCATTTGTAGGCATTAAAAAAATAATATTCATTTAGAGAAATGAGGGAAAACGAGAGGGTAACATAAACATACAAATTAATAGTCCTAATAAATACAAAGCAATAAGCACAAATTCTAGGAGTTTAAACATCACTCTCTAAAACACTTCTGGTTTGAATATGATAAAAGGGATTTACATTTATTTGCATTTATAGATATAAAATTCCAATATATATTAGTGTAAAACCCAAAACAAGGTGTTTTGATTAAGTCTTAAACAATGATTAAGATTATTTTGTTGTCAGTTAAACAGCTCACCATTGCCAACATTAATATCTATAAAATATTTGACTAATATTTTTTTTTGTAGTTGCTGTAACCTAAAACTAGAACTAACAGGCTTAACTCTACCTAAATTGCAATAATGTCTTAATTAAATTAGTCAACATTGTCACAATCTATTATTGCTGGAGATCAAAATACATGCAGTGTCCTTATTTGACTTCAACATGATCAGCTGCGCCTCCATCATCTCACAATCCCATTGACACTCCAGTTCATCTTAAATTCGCACGCATGCATTAGACATCATGTTTCCTCCGCTCTGAATCCAGCCTTGGACTAAAATAGGAGCAGTGTCATGCGGCTCCAGAATCTGACAGAGCGGTGAGGTGTGGGACAGCTCATCTCCAGCCTGTGCCAACACTGCCTGCGCTATCAAAACCCTGAGCGCCGTCCTGACAGACACACAAGCTGGAACAACAAAAAGAGAGAGCAAAAGAGAGAGAGAGAGAGAGAGAGAGAGAGAGAGAGAGAAACACACACACACACAAAACAGATTTTTGCTACTTGTTCGAACTACTTATTTAAAATGAGCTACACTGTAAAAACTGCAGGGCTCCACACAATTCCTTTATGTTGTCTCAACACAAATCAGCTACGTTAATTATTTTTACAAATTTAAGTTGATTACTTGATTTGATTGAACATTAAACAATTAATTTATCCCCCAAAACCTCAAGAATTGTGTTGATTCAACTCATTATAAGTAGTTTGAACAAGCAGCAAAATAAATAAATAAATAAAATAAAAAAATTGGAGTGTGAACATCCATTTTTTCTTTTGAAAAACCCATTTTCAAGATTTGATCCAATCCCTTATCCAAAATCCTAGTGGATTACTTTTGAAAAACCGGGCCCAGAGGTCACAATGCAATGGAAAAATAATGGAAAGGCTGATGGCTTTTTATTTGCATGTTCTTTTATATAACTATTAAATAGTATGTTTATCTTCTGCAGATTATAGATAAAATATGGTAACAGTTTAACAACATACAGTTGAAGTCAGAATTATTAGCCCCCCTTTGAATTTTTTTTCATTTCTAAATGTTTCCCATATTATGTTTAACAGAGCAGGAAAATTTTCATAGTATGTCTTATAATTTTTTTCTTCTGGGCATAGTCTTATTTGTTTTCGGCTAGAATTAAAGCAGTTTTAAATTTTTTAAACACCATTTTAAGGACAAAATTATTAGCCCCTTTAAGCTATATTTTTGTTCGATAGTCTACAGAATAAACCATCGTCTTGCTATAACTTGCCTAATTACCCTAATCTACCTAATTACCTTAATTAACCTAGTTAAGCCTTTAAATGTCACTTTAAGCTGTACAGAAGTGTCTTGAGAAATATCTAGTCAAATATTATTTACTGTCATCATAAAGATAAAATAAATCAGTTAATAGAGATGAGTTATTAAAACTATTATGTTGAAAAATGTATTGAAACAAAAAAATAAATAAACAGGGTGGCTAATAATTCAGATGGGCTAATAATTCTGACTTCAACTGTATATGATATTTTTGGAAATCACCCCCTCATTGTTTTGCGTCCCTCACTTTGGAAACCACTGGGTTCATATTTGTACCACACACACTTTGGTTATTATCCTTTATTTTCTTAAAAAACAAAAACCTGATCACTTCTAACCCAACAGTATTAAACGCACATCTCATTCCCGGCATCCTACATATTTAACATCAAGGAACAGGGGGTTTCTACATTAAAATGTTGGGCAAGAAGGATCGTTTAAAAGTCACACTAAAAACAAGCTCCTTTAAAGGACTTTCAATCACTTAAAATCCATTCTTGGTTAGCGCGGGGGAATAAAATCTTCATACATGACTTTACAGTACACAAATAACATCACCGAACTGCATCACATGCACCTGAAACATTCATGTCAAGACGTCACGTTTTGAAGACGAACAAAAGATGTGCTTTCATCAGCGTTAAAAAAGTCGATTGTCAAAACTGTCGTGGTTTTAATCTCAGAAATTGTATCTAGACAGACAAACGCATGGCTTTGAATTTCTCTTCGTGTTCGGTAAAACCCACAGATCTGCTTCATCAAAGAGTTTCTGTTGACAGGACGAACTAAATGAGTGCGCCATTATTTCAAATACAAACAAAAGAGGCTTGGATGGAGGTGAACATGATGTTTTGTGTAACTGAGAGCGAGCAGAAATCTCATGTGCGTCTGTGAGAACTTGTTTGTGGCTTGTTTGAAGTGAGGATCATCAAAAAAAAAAAAACACACATTGTGAGAAAAACATTGAACTTGGCTTGAGAATAATAAATAAATATCAATAAATAAACATATGTGAAATACAAAACACTGGTGCTAATGTGAGAGTGAGAGAGAGACAACATTTGTGTGTGGAAGAAAAACAAACTTGTGCTCTGTGTTTCTCATTTGTGGGAATCAGAGGTCAACTTTTCTTGGATTTTGTGCAGACTGTTGGGAAGTGTCCTGACAGTCTTTAGGTGGCCAGTCGTGCGCCTGAGCGAGAGGATTCCTGCTAATGACCAGCTGCAGATTCTCTCCGGCCTCCGTGATCAATGGCACAGCTAGACAACAGTCGAAATCACGAGTCCGCGCGTGATTGACCTGTGGAAAACGATCAGAGAAGTGAGAAAGTTTGAACTGGGTCTTGGGATAGTCTGACGGTTTATAAAAAGCGTAGGTGAATAGTGACTTTTCCCATTTTCTGTAAACTTTCCCATTAAGAAAAGGTTAGAGGGAAGAAAGCATCACCTGCAGAATCCGGTCATATGGACGTAACCCAGCCTGATCTGCAGGGCCATCCGGACGGATCATGTTCACATAAACACCCTTTTCCAGCAGACCGTCGGACACACTGAAGCCAAAATCCCTGCTGTCGGCATCCTTCTGAATGCAGATCTGATGGAGAAAACATGGATCAGGCCATCAAAAGCAAGAGTTCAAGACGTGAATCCAGCTGCTGGAAGGTGAACATTACCTTATGAAGCTCTAGAGGCACTGACGGGCTGTTCCCCTTCAGGTCCTCAGGTGTGTTCACGGAGGTATTCTCCGGGCTCAGTTCCAGAAATTTGGTCTTGCTTTCATTCTGCTTCTCGAAGTCTTCTCCCAAACTCAACGTGCTGCCTGACATTATTGTAGCCTCCAAATAATAAATATTAAAAAAAAAAACATGAGATTTCAAAGAAGAGACAGAGATGTTGGATGTTTTTTGTTCAAAGCAAGACTAATTTATTCTCCAAAATGAATCGAATTAAAAGATTAGTTGTCACAAGTCAAATGTTTGATGTTTAGTCACACGCTGTGAAAATAAAGGGATTCAGGCAGTGTCAGATTTGGAAAAATTCTCAAAGATAGAAGTAAAAAAGCAGTAGTCTAAAGAGATTTTAATATTTTCTAAATTTAATTCGCTAATTTGTGTATGTTGACAATTATAGCAAATGTAAGACGATAAGCTATTATAACGGTATTCTTTGTGGAGGGTAAAAATGTCCTTTTATAATTTTTATATTTTGGTTGCAATTTATTGTAGATTGTGGTAAAGATTTCGGTTCAAACTATTTAAAATAGACTCGTAATGTAAAAAAAAAATGGGTTGAACGTTAATTGTAAACATTGGTTGTAAAGATTTTTGTTAAAAGTATTTGAAATTTAATATTGTGGTAAATATTTTTGCTTGCAAATTCTATTGTTATAAAGATTTCACTTTTATATCATAGTCAAATATTTATTTTAAAATTTCTATTGTAAAGATTTTGGCTGAAAATGATATTGTGATAAAGATTTTGGTTAAAACAATCTGAAAATTATATTGTCAAATTTGGTTAAATTACTACTGTGGATAAGTTTTTTGTCAAAAATATGTGGAAATAATTTATATTGTCATAATTGGCAAAAATCATCTGAAAATTACTAATATTGTCAAACTTTGTTAAACTATGGTAAAAAGATTGTGTAAAGATTTTGGTTAAAACTATTTGAAATCAATTTATAATGTGACATGATTTGTAAATAAATTTAAATTATATATTTGACTTAAGGTTATGGATAATATTTGAAAATTACATCCATTGCAATGATTTTGGTTAAAAATTATATTGCGTTAAAGAAAAACTTTATTAAAAAAGTTATTTGTATTTTCAAAATTTGGTAGAAATGGTGGTTTAATTACTACTGTGGGGAATAATTTGTAAATAAAATTTGAATATAGAACAAATTTTATTTGAAAATTATATCTATTTTTAAAAGTTTGAAAAAAGTTGAAAGTTAAAAGTTGAATTTTTCAATAAAACTGAAAAAATCTTCAAGTTTGGTAAAAATGCTGGTTAAAATTACTATCTTGCTTAGGAGTCTGGCTAAAATTATGTTAAAATGATTCATATCATGGTAAAGGTTTTTATTGAAAATTTATATTGTGCTAAACTAAGTAAATAAATCAGGGAACTATTACAAATTGAACTCGGGCTGCGTCCGAAACCGCATACTTCCATAATATACAGTGTAGTACACTAAAACAGAATGCGAGCAGAGTAGTACAGTATGTCCGAATTCATAAGGAGCATCCCAAATCGCATACTTATGCACTATTCTACGCCATCTTGTAGCATAAATAGTGTGTGAACACACTAAAACTCTAAATAGAATAGGTGTAATTTCATTACACAGATGATGCCCTTATTCACCGTTAAAAAGAAGTGTGTAATGTTGGACACTTCATGGACTCAACAATTGCAGCTTTGCTCATGTAGCGGAAGGGGCGAAGCTTTCGGGCGCTCATGTTGGATCACTTTATTCATTTTGGATTGTAAAAGAAGTATTCTCCTACAAGCGAAGTGATTATTATGAGTGATTATATCTCCTTCCGATGGTGAATGCGGTTATACTCATGGCAGGTATTATTGGTAGTTTGAAAGTCAAACGTAATCTGGGAAACGGGTTGAATTTCCACTTAGTAAAAAAGCATTAGTGTTACATTTGGGACGATACTACATTCATATACTACGCTGTTGAGTGTGTAAGTGCAAAGTGTATAGTGTGCCATCTGGGATGTAGTTATAGAATTCAAACAACAGTATGCAAGAAGTACCAATATGACCTATTACTTCCGGTGAGATTCTGAAGTGCGCATCCGATGGACTATGCAGAGGTGGGTATAACAAGTTACATTTACTTGAGTAAAATTATTGGGTAATGTGTACTTTTTGGGTACATTTAAATATGTGTACTTTTACTCAAGTAAATTATTAGAGAAAAATCAGTACTCTTCCTTCGCTACATTTGGCAGTAACATTACATTACATAACAGTAACATTTTGACAGTAACGTTCCTCCGTTACTGTCAAACAATGATAATAAAAATGATCCATTTGACTATGCTATCCAATGATCCACCGCAAGATAATTCATAAATGGGATTGGGTTGTTGCTAGATCAGATATGGTTGGGGCTGAAAGTTAACGAAAAGGATTTATTTTATTTATTAAATTTACCATTAATTGTATTTTACTAACGTCTAACCCCACCCCAACCGTAACGACAACATAAAAACAGTAGTTGAACAGAGTATTAATGTTATCTATTAAATTACCCGATAAATTGTGTTTTTTAACGTCTACCCCTACCCTAACCCAACCGTCACAGTACGGTAAAAATATAAACTATTGTTATACAGTGTCATAAAAAATGCTGCTATATTGATGTGCATATCGCACTTCCGGCCGGCCGCGTATCCTATTTAAACTTTAACATGGGAGTGAAGCGACGCAATTGACGGGTAGGTCACTTGATGACAAAATGGCGGATATAGTATGTCCGAGTTCAATTCATACCCCTCACATTCATACTGTACAAAACGTACTTTTCTAATGGTCACGTATTCATTAATTCATTTTCTTGTCGGCTTAGTCCCTTTATTATTCCGGGGTCACCACAGCGGAATGAACCACCAACTTATCCAGCAAGTTTTTACGCAGCGGATGCCCTTCCAGCTGCAACCCATCTCTGGGAAACAACCACACACACACTCATACACTACGGACAATTTAGCCTACCCAATCCACTTGTACCGCATGTCTTTGGACTGTAGGGGAAACCGGAGCACCCGGAGGAAACCCACGCGAATGCAGGGAGAATATGCAAACTCCACACAGAAACGCCAACCGAGTCGAGGCTCGAACCAGCGACCTTCTTGCTGTGAGGCGACAGCACTACCTACTGCGCCACTGCTTAGCCCTAATGGTCAAGTAGTACACTTAAATTCAAATGCAGTACCTACTGAGTAGTAGGCAATTTCAGACGCAGCCATTGGGATTTAATCTTCCACAATCAGCACATACAGTAAAACTTAAGCAGTCCACAGATTGTAAATCAAGTGTTTAACTGATTCTTAGTTAGTTTTACCTCAAGCTCGCGCAGGATTTCTGACTGACCGCAGGTCTCCAGGTCCTGAAGAGCTTGTGACCAATAGTTCTCCTGAGCGTCTGTTGTACTGTTGTAGTTGTGGCCGCATGCGGGACTGACAGATCTGTGTCAATGCAAAGCAGCCTGGGTAATGTAAGGCCAGGTGTACCATTGGAAACGGAGCTCTCTCTCTCATTCTCTCTCTGTCTTTATACTGTATGATTGAACAGTCACTGTAAAAGATCCTCCTCAACTACAAGAAAAGTGGCGGTTAGAGAAAGAGAAACATACACACACAGATGTGTCTGAAGAGGCCGTCAGGTAGTTCCAGCGATAAAGCAACAGAAAAAATGAGCGATAAAAAACAGAAGCAGACAAGGGCGGATGACAGCGAGTGGCCCACGGATGATTAGTAAGGCAGACGAGAGACAGAAAACCTGAGAGAGAAATAGAAAAAGAGAAAAGTAGGAGCATACAGAGGCTGACTGTGGAAGAAGCAAACAGGCGGGTGCTTTCGGTGCTGGACAGTGAGCAAGTTTAACCACTGAAGCAATGTAAAGATGCGTGCCAAATGTACTGTTGAAGTCAGAATTATTAGCCCTCCTGAATTAATAGCCTCGTTTATTTTTTTCCCCCTAATTTCTGTTTAACAGAAACATTTTTTAATAACTTTTAATAACTTAATAACAAGTTTTAATAACTTATTTCTAATAACCGAGTACTTTTATCTTTTTTTATCCATGATGACAGTACAGAATATTATATTAGATATTTTTCAAGATACTAGAATTCAGCTTCTTATATCAATATTTCTAGGCAAGAAAAACATATTGTCTTGTTTTCAGAAATAACTTGCCAAAATTAAAATAGTTTTTCCTTAAAACATGCAAAATAATCTGCCAATGGGGTAAGCAAAATAATCTTGTTTTTCCTTTTGACATAACCCTGCTGAAAAATCCAGCTTAAACCAGCCTAGGCTGGTTGGCTGGTTTTAGCTGGTCGACCACTTAGCTGGTCAGGCTGGGAGATGACCAGCTAAAACCAGCTTGACCAGCCTAGCCAAGCTATTAGTCCAGCCAAAACCAGCTATATCCAGCTTAAATCATGCTGGTCAAGCTGGATTTGGCTGGTCATTTTACAGCCTGACCAGCTAAGACCAGGCTGTAAATGGCTGGAAACCAGCCTGGAAATGGCCAAAAACCCTCTAAAACCAGGCTGGTCAACCAGCTAAAACCAGCCAACCAGCCTAGGCTAGTTTAAAATGGATTTTTCAGCAGGGAGATTATTTTGCTTACCCCATTGGCAGATTATTTTGCTTGTTTTAAGGAAAAACTCACAAAATTTTGGCATATTATTTCTGAAAACAAGACAATATGTTTTGCTTGCCTAGAAATGCTTCTTGATTTAAGAATTTTTAGATATTTGGACTAGAAACAAGACAAAAAAAATCTTAGCAAGAAAAGCATTTTTTGCAGTGAGCTGTCTCCATTATGCTTGCCTTGTTTACTTTTGGTTGCTAGGTTACCAATACTACAGTGAGCCACTCTGTAAGAAAAGCTTTTTTTTTGCAGTGGATTGGTCATGTGGGTGTAATCAGTTTATCTGTCAAATGTGTTTCTATCTCCCATTACAAGTCCAAAACCACCTCAAGCTAAATATAATCAATCCTGATTTTGATCTGTCAAACTTTTTTAGTGTAATGTTACACACCCCTCGAAGTGTATACAGATTTACTACTGTTCACAATTTGGAGGTCAGATTTTAAAAAAAGATATTATTATGTTTATGTAGGAGGCAAACATTCATTGGGTCAAAATGTAATATTTAAGGAGTTATTTTGATCAGTCAAGACAATAAAAAATTATTTATGACCCGTTTAAACAGTAACTTACTATACATCATTTGTTTCATTTATGACAACAAAAAACTATGATAATATTTTACAGTTCCTCCAGGAGTTTGTAAAACCTTAAGGTTAAAAAAAAAGATATTTGGGGGGTATTTTTTTACAGCAAAATCACAAGACTTTAAGCAAATAGTTCCATATGTTGAGAAAAATCATCACGATATTATTAATTAAAAATATTAATTAAAATTCCCTGCCAAATCCTGGAGGGACTGATTTTACAGTGCATGACCACATGTTCAGGTCACAGTCCACTTTTTCTTTTTTCACAATATTAAAATTTATGACAAATCAGCTAGTATCACAAATACTACCGTCATAATATCAATGTATTATAATTCAAACGAAATACATTTCTGAAATATGACCTGAACATTTTCTTAATGACATTCATTCCTAAGCACACATACACATGAGAAATAATAATTGACAGAACAGCCACAAGATTGCGTTAGTAACCAAAACTGAAATGCTCTTTGGCATAATTGTCTTTCTCATCTTCCAT
The DNA here is from genome assembly GCF_052040795.2 of Danio rerio. Taxonomy (NCBI): domain Eukaryota; kingdom Metazoa; phylum Chordata; class Actinopteri; order Cypriniformes; family Danionidae; genus Danio; species Danio rerio. The sequence goes on from NC_141028.1 coordinate 8,939,814, forward strand.
TATGCTTCTTTAACCCTCGAATCGCTGACTATTATCTTCATAAGATGAAGACCTGTACTGACTAATTCAACGAGTTGTGTCTCTAAAGAAACTCTCACCCAGAGTACGTCCAGTCTTCTTCACTCAGTCTCCCATCATACACTGTAGGACGGTGGGCGGGTCTTCTTGACATCAGCGGGCTCCTGTGATTGGTCTGTCTCCAGTCGCTGGGATGAAGAGTGAAGTCTGATGGCCTATGAATATATACGCCTGAAATATAAAGGTTGAGGTTTGATTACAAGATTTTTCAACACATTTTAAGCCTAATGATTTTTATGACTAATTTCTAATAACTAATTCCTTATTTTTTAAGATGCTAGAAGTCATCCTAAAGTGCAATTTAAAGACTTAAGTAGGTTATTATGTTAACCAAGGCAAGTTTAATTATTTTTGGAAAGTTATTGGAGTTGTTAGTTGGTGGTTCATTCCACAGTGGTAACCCCTTATACATTAAGGACTAGGCCGAAGGAAAATGAATGAATAAAGTTAATGAAGTGGTTTGTTCTGAAGACTAAAAATTAAATATGAATATACACACCGGAAAACAGAGTTTGAGATTTGATTAAGCACAAACATGAATATGATTTGCCAAAAGAAATTTGATTTTATACTATAATCATTTTTGATATTTTAGTTTAAAGGGGCAATTCATCCAAAAATCAACCCAAATTCTTTTGAATATTTTGAAGAATGATGGAAACCGGTAAACACTGACTTCTATAGTATATATATATATATATATATATATATATATATATATATATATATATATATATATATATATATATATATATATATTTTCTACTATGGATAATAATTTCCAACATTCTTCAAAGTATCTTCTTTTGTTTTCAACAGAATAAATAAAATTCAGAAGATTTGTAGCCACTTGATGAAGAGAAAATGATGAGTAAATGTAATGTTCGGATGAACTTTCCCTTTAAGGCTAAAAAATTTTACAGTGCATAATGTTTGCCCTAGAAAAGTGCTTAATTGTTTGTAATATTAAACGGAAAAATTAAGTGAAACATAGTTGAAGTCAAAATTATTAGCTCTATTGTGAAATTTGAATCATTTTAAAATCATTTCCATTATTATACAATTATACATGCTTACATGTTGTTGACGCCAAATTCTGACCCGACCATCCGAATGACGCAGCAAAAATCGAGACTCATCAGACCAGGCAATGTTTTTACAATATCCTAATGTCCAATTTTGATGAACCTGTGCGAATTGTAGCCTCAGTTTCCTGTTCTTAGCTGACAGGAGTGGCACCCAGAGTGGTCTTCTGCTGCTGTAGCCCATCCGCCTCAAGGTTGGACATTTGCGTTTACAAGCAGTTCGAAGTGTGTACCTAATAAAGTGGCCGGTGAGTGTATATTTTTTTAAAGGGGCTAATAATATTGACAATTAAATCTGCTTTTAATCCAGTCAAAAAAATATATATATATATAAGACATTATCCAAAAGAAAATTATAAAAAATACTGAGAAAATGTCATTGGCAAATATTTAAAAAAAAGTCTAAAAAACGAATTAACATGAGGGCTAATCCTTTCGACATCAATTGTTTATGGGATATTGATTATTTGGTGAATATTCGATTCGCTGTAATGTAACTACAATGTGACAATATTAACATATAATCATTGTTGGAAAAAAAGTTATTTATTTTTATTACTTTAGTGTTTTTATTTATTAGAAAAATGTTGAGACTAACAACAGATTAATCAATCTTTTCTATTGTATTATAACACATCTTGACCAGACACACTTCCTCTTTTTTTACTGTGCTGCATACTTTAAGGAACATGCTGACAAGTGGAAAAAACATAATAAGAATAAGTGAGGGGGCCTTTGTTAAATAAATAGTCTAGACATGTCACAAGTTGTCATGATGCTTGTAGAAGTTGTGAAATATATTAAAGATGCACGTAATTGTTCAGTTCTGGTATGCAGAGAAGGGTTGCAGAAAGAGGAAGTATGTCTGGGGGGACAAGAGCCAAAAGACTGCAGAATGACTGATAAGCGACATTACACCAAAACTCCACCTGTTAATATCAGTTGTGTATATATGCTGGTGTCAGGAAATGTAAGAAAGTTCGAACCTCTTGAATGTAATTTTTGTATTGCATTGGGGTAACTTAACCCAGAGCTCTGTCATCAAATTATTCATTTGTATCTAATAAATTGGGGGTGAGGCAGTGGCGCAGTAGGTAGTGCTGTCGCCTCACAGCAAGAAGGTCGCTGGTTCGAACCTCGGCTCAGTTGGCGTTTCTGTGTGGAGTTTGCATGTTCTCCCTGCCTTCGCGTGGGTTTCCTGCGGGTGCTCCGGTTTCCCCAACAGTCTAAAGACATGCGGTACAGGTAAATTGGGTAGACTAAATTGTCTGTAGTGTATGAGTGGGTGTGGATGTTTCCCAGAGATGGGTTGCGGCTGGAAGGGCATCCGCTGTGTAAAAACTTGCTGGATAAGTTGGCGGTTCATTCCGCTGTGGCGACCCCGGATTAATAAAGGGACTAAGCCGACAAGAAAATGAATGAATGAATCTATTAAATTGCTAATATTTTTGGCATTGAAGAAAACCCTCTCTAGACCTTTTCTTATTGAACACGCATGGAATAGGCTTGATATTCCAACACCATCAAAATCATCCTTTTCCATAAAACTGCTTTAAAGCTATGCATTGTGTGAAGTGCTTCACATATAAGCCACTCGACCTCTTTAATTGGCCAAGGATCCTTCACTGACCTGAATAACAGGACTCCCTCCCGCCCACTTGATTAAAGTCCAAATGAGCTCATTAACCCTCTCCGACCTCACATTTCACTCTGGCCCATCGCTTGTTAACATTCAATTAGGATATTAATGATTTCATTCCATACCCTGACTTCCATAGCCAGCATCGAGGGCCGAACTGTCCCACGAGTCCATGGCTGAATCCAGACTGGGAGGCGTGGTCTGACGGAGGAGATCTGAGTATTTCCCTCTCCGGAATGAATCGGAGCGATCGTCTTCCATGTCGCTCACGCATGAGGCTGTTCTGGACGGACTGCCCCGCTCTGAATCCAAAAGTGCTGGAAAACACAGATGTGGGTCATGAGGACAAGACCTGATGTAATATTTATGAGAAGCTCTTTTCGGTGGATTACATGACGGAAATGTTAACATACACTTCTCCACACACACACAGACACACACACACACACACACAAACACACACACACACACACACACACACTTACGGTCGGATCGTTTCTTGATCTTGAGTGTGACCGTGTCTCCAGCGGTCTGCAGCAGGTGAATGGCTTCGCTCAGAGGTTTGCCCTTCAGACTCATGTTGTTAATGGCCAAAACTCGGTCACCGATATGAAGAGCGCCAGTCCTAAAACAAACATAATTTCATGTTTAACACAGTTAACACTTATTGCATGTCTATTATGGTTAACTGAAGCTAAAGATGAAATGTGTTTTGATATATATTGACGTTTCTGTTAAAAAAACTAAAACTGATCTCAAATAAGTGTACCTACTCAAACATTAATGACAATTGATTATAATGTCTGTATTGTCAGTGGAGTCTTCAGTCATTCTCATGATCATTTTAAAGATTCAACACTTCTAGCAACACTTGATCTATTAACACATTATTTTCTTTTTTTCCATTTTGTTTTTTATTGCAGTTTCCAAATTCACATACAGATAGGGTTTTCCACGATGTATACACAAAACAATCAAACATCGGATTCACAAAATTGTAGAAATAAATGAAATTATAAAATACAAACAATTTCCATTAATAATTATGGAAGTTACATTAATGATTTAAGGACATTATAAGAAACAAGAAAATCAATACACTCGTAATTGTTTTGTACATCATCAAAAAGAAACAGATAAAATTAAGTTGTTGCTTTTCAGTTACAATTCAATTGTGTGCTTTTTTTGTCATATTGTGGCACCCAGTCAACCCTTTTCTTTCTTTTTTCTTTTATTTATTCATTTATTTATTTATTTATTATTATTGTTACCTAAACTATGTCCATATGGAACTATGAGGAAGTTACTTTTAGGATCTTAAAATGTACAATATTTAAAATAGCCATTGTTCTTCCTTCTATCTTTGTTATGTTTTCTCTCATTACTAGAAATAATACACAAAATAAACTAAATAAAATTCACATCTTTCTGGGTATTTATTTTTGTTTTTAATCTCCGTTTCTAATGTTTTTAATTTTGTATTAACCCATCTTTTCCATAATAGAAAATGCTACATTAAAAGAAGATACATTATTGAAAACAAAAATATTAAAGAGTACATATGATGCCTAATGTAATTATATTGATATTTGGGTGTGAAATAATAGGTTAGGTGTTAATAGGTGCCTCTAAAGAGTGTATGTGAAGTTTCAGCTCAAAATACATCACAGATAATTTTGTGTAACTCTTTGAAAATGCCCCTTTTAGGCTTTGATCCTAATTGTGCTGTCACTTTCAATTCAAATGAGATTGTGTTTTTTTGAAAAAGAGCTATGAATGCCTATGAATCAGTAATGGTGTAACGAATCACAAATCTCATGGTTAGATCACACTACGGTTTTTGTGTCAGGGATCGGACCAGCAAAAAAGGGAGGCAAATGTCATCGTCTTTCCATTTTTACAAAAATATTACTGCAAAAAAAACATTCGTTTTAACAAACAGAACTTAGAACCTGTAATTTTATTTAAAAATAAAAATCAAGAAAGAACCAGGAGAAAAAAAACAGAAAATATTCAATAGGAAAAATGATCTCTGCTACTGTTGCTGATAATGCTAAATAAAGAAATCTAACATCTTGTACAACAGATCATATTTATTTTCAATAATTCATATAACAATTCACACATAAAACTTGTTTCATTATAGGTGGATCATTTATGAAAACCTATTCAGTGACTTAATTTTGAGTTACGGCACGGGGGCCAGCACGGGTCGGGTCTAAGACAACAGATAATTCTATAAAACATATATTTTTATATTCTATAGAACTGTCAAAATTAATATTCATGCAAAACTCTTACTTTGTTTTTCAGTTACATTTAGGATGGATTTGTTATTTATATAGATTAATAGTTGTATAATAATAATAATAATAATAATAATAATAATAATAATAATGATAATAACAATAAAAATTTAAAAAATGTTATATTTGTTGAAAATAAATACATTTAAATGTATTTATAATAATTATGCAAAATTATTATTTAAATATTTAAAATATGTTTTAAGTCAACCACAGGTGTCAAATTCAGTTCCAAAAGGGCCGCAGCTCTGCACAGTTTAGTTCCAACCCTAATTAAACACACCTGATCAAACTAATTGAGTCCTTCAGGCTTGTTTGAAACCTACAGGTAAGTGTGTTGGAGCAGGGTTGGAACTAAACTGTGCAGGGCTGCAGCCCTCCAGGAATTGAGTTTGACACCCCTGACATCGTGTCTATTTCTTGGGGGATGGGGAGGAGGTGTGTTTGAGGTGGTTTCACCGAGGGTGCCATTTAAACTAGAACCGCCACTGCATTGATCAACTTTGAATTGAGATCACAATCTTTTAATGTTTAATTGTGCAGCTTAAAACTGAATACATTAATGCAGGCTAAACAAGCAGTGACGGAAAACACCTTTAATTAATAACCCAGGAAAGCATTTAGGTCCCAACACAACTTCTTCCGTCATCATTATATTTACAGTGAAGCCAAAATGCTTTCATACACATGATTTGAATGATGAGAGAGGCGATCTCTCTGCAATTGTTTAAATGTTGGAATAACCTACAAGTTCAAAAAAAGTTATTAATCCGCGGGCCATGATCCGTTACACCCCTATAAATCAGCAAAGTGGCAAATTCAAAACAGGACGTTTTCCGTTTTTCACAAAGATAACATTAACGGAAGTGGCTCAGAAGAAGAGTCTATGGAGACTACGCTTTCATTTGTGCATCCTAAAACTCCTAAAAAACCAACCATAAACATCAGAACATAAAAAAATCCTAAAAAATTATTATTTTATTATTATTAAATCTTCGCCGTTGACATTATTTTTAGCAGATACGGCATTAAAACTCTAATAGCAGATGGCTGCTTCTCACTTAGGGCTGTCTAAAGAATTTGCACATGCACACACACACAAACACACACATACACGCAAAGCATGTATTGATTTTGCCAAATACGATGCAATCCTGGACTAACATCTATGTTGATCCTCGAACATCATTTTTGTTGTGAGATGTAATCCAGTCCTATTCCCTCTCCCTAAACCCAACTATAACTGTTAATATTCCCAAAATCAGAGGGGAATAATAGTTGAAAAACAATCATTTAGAAGTGCATGAACCTATCCGTAAGCCTAAACTTAACATAAACAGTAAACATATCCCTTAATTCTGATTGGCTGACTGAAATTTTGTTCCAGGACCAACATAGATGTTAATTCACACGTCCACAGGGAGAATGTCAATCAAAGTGTTTCTGCAAAATGTTTTTAGTGGGATTATGAAATATAGAGTTCATTAATTTTTACATTTACAGAGGCTGGGTAAATTTACACACAGTTGCCACTTTGCTTTTATAAACGTGATTTTTGCCTAATATACAGTTTAAAACACTCTCAGATTTGGAAAAAAAACTAAACTTTTTTTGTCCCTCATGGAAACACACAGCATCTCCACTACATAATGGCAACACCACAATTCACTGATGCCTCACTTTCTTTCTTTGTGTATGCCTTTGGCCAGCGTTATGCAATACATGTTAAACAGATGTAAAAACTGGACCTGGATCAATGCGTCTTAAGCAGGTCGGTTTTTGATTAGACCGAATAAATAAATTTTGTGCGAGACTTGTTTCTTGCTTCTACAGAAGATTTGTAACCTTGCAGATCTTATACATGACAAACATACACTCACTGGCCACTTTATTAGGTATACCTATAAAGGTGATTTAAGTGACTTTAATTGTGGCATGGCCTGCCAGACAGGCTGGTCTGAGTATTTCAGAAACTCCTAATCTACTGGGATTTTCATGCACAACCATCTCTAGGGTTTACAGAAAATGGTCCGACAAAGAGGAAATATCCAGTGAGCGGCAGTTCTGTGGGTGCAAATGTCTTGTTGATGCCAGAGGTCAGAGGAGAATGGCCAGACTGGTTCCAGCTGATAGAAAGGCAACAGTAACTCAAATAAGCACTCATTACAACCGAGATATGCAGAAGAGCATCTCTGAAAACACAACACATCCAACCCTGAGGCGGATGGGCTACAGCAGCATAAGACCACGTCGGGTGCCACTCCTGTCAGCTAAGAACAGGAAACTGAGGCTACAATTCCCACAGGCTCACCAAAATTAAACAATAGAAGATTGGAAAAATGTTGCCTGGTCTGATGAGTCTTGATTTCTGCTGCGACCTTCGGATGGTAGAGTCAGAATTTGGCGTCAACAACATGAAAGCATGGATCCATCCTGCCTTGTGTCAACAGTTCAGACTGGTGGTGGTGGTGTAATGGTGTGGGGATATTTTCTTGGCACATTTTGGCCTCATTAGTACCAATTGAACATTGTGTCAATGCCACAGCCTATCTGAGTATTGTTGCTGACCATGTCCATCCCTTTATGACCACAGTGTACACATCTTATGATGGCTACTTCCAGCAGGATGACGCACCATGCCAAGGCGGGAATCATCTCAGACTGGTTTCTTGAACATGACAATGAATTCACTGTAATCAAATGGCCTCCACAGTAACCAGACATCAAACCAATAGAGCACCTTTGGGATGTGGTGGATGTGCAGCCGACAATTCTGCAGCAACTGTGTGATGCTATCATCTCAATATTATGGACCAAAATCTGAAGAATATTTCCAGTACCTTGTTATATCTGTCACAAAGGATTAAGGTAGTACTGAAGGCAAAAAGTACTAGTACTCTAACCTGGTACTAGTAAGGTGTACCTAATAAAGTGGCCAGTGAGAGTTTTACACTAAATAAAAACGAATTAAGCCTAGTTTGGCCTATTTAAAATAATACAACTCCATTAATGTAGTTAAAACATATTACACTGCAGTTCCCACACTGTGGACTAGATATCTCATGCTCTCATGATGTCAGAGGGGATGTTATGCAACTCGCAGATCTGAGTGTGTGTTTTATTCATGTGTGTTTGTGTGCACCTGTGAGCGAGGCCGTTGCGGGTCAGGCTAGAGATCAGGATGGGATTGAAGGGCTCTTCAGTGCCTGAAATGGTAATTCCAAGAGGGCCGCCGTGTCTTTTCAGCTCTACTGTGAATATGACTGAACCGGATGACTCCAATTCATCTGCAAACAAACAAAGACAGAAAGATACAGCAAATGTCATACATTTGTTAAGTTGTCCAAGTGTGTTTGAATTTTTTTTTTTTTCAGTAATGCACATGGTTAACCCTTGTGTGGGGATGTTTTCATCCACTCTAGGTCTTAATTTGGCCAAAACCTTTTCTGTGTTTCAGCAAATGGCATGACTTCTGGAGACAAATCTTATTTTGACACTTATTTTGGAAAAATGCTTTGACGTTTTGAAAAACTCAACAATACACACTGGGCAAATTGACTACCCTTTCATTGTGATGGGGATGAAAAATTCACTATATTAAACTGCAGTAAAAATGCATCAGATTAGTATTTATTTTGCATAAATCTGTTAATCAGGCTCAGTCCTGAGCAAAACTACTGAATTGCTTTAAAAATTACAGGGTTTTAACTTAAATTGCCAAATTCATAAACAATGTCACTGATTTGGTGAAAAAAACAAAACACAAAATGAAGTATTTTCAATGCAAAAAGCAGTTGTGGACTGAATTTATTTTTAGCTTTTATCACAGTCTTGAACAATTAGTAACAACATCGGCTTTGACGCATTGTTAGATTTTCTTTTTTTTTCTCTCTAAATTACTGCTGATTGCTGTTTTTGCCCTATTGACTCCCATTATAACCACATTTTTAGATTGCAAATGCTTGACAGCATAAAATCATGCATTTTAGATTTAGGTTGTTGGTTTTAAATGTTGGTAAGAGGTCAAATTTTTCATTTTTACTGTTGATCATGAGTTGGCAGCATTATTTTTTTTAACTTTACTAGTTGACCAAATTAACCCAGTTAAGGCTTTAAATCGCACTTTAAGCTGAATACTAGTATCTTGCAAAATAACTGTTAATAAATTATGAACGAACTGTCATCATAAATTAAATGTAATCAATTAATTATTACAAATAAGTTAATAAAACTCTAAATTTTTTAAATGTCTGGAAAAAATATTCATAAACAGCACTTGGAGGGCTAATATGAGGGCTACTGTGTGTACTATTATATTGTGTTTATTGTACTACTACTATTATTATAATTATACATCTAAAAAGAAAACATTTAATGATATTTCTTTAGAAAAAAAAAGTTCTTTAGTCATTTTAGTACCTAAACTTGTAAAATATGAAACCAAAAATGTTTTATGCTACTTTGGAAGTACTAAAAGAAAATAAAGTTAAAGTTGATCATTTCATAGAGAAACAAGTGTGGCATACATAAAATATTCATTAAAACAAATAACAATGTAACTTTATTTTCCAGAACTCGATTACTCATCTGAGTTTTAATCCTATAAGAACTCTCAAGTGCTAAATTATCCTTAGTACTAGTAAGAATGAGCCTTTCTTTAATACACACACAAACACACACACACGCATGCGCGCAGATAGATATGCATGTGCACACACAAGAAAGCACACGTAAACGCACACACACACACACACACACACACACAAATGCACATGCACACACACAAACACACATGCATGCGCGCAGATAGATATGCATGTGCACACACAAGAATGCACACGTAAACGCACACACACACACAAATGCACATGCACACACACAAACACACATGCATGCATGCGCGCAGATAGACATGCATGTGCACACACAAGAATGCACACGTAAATGCACACACACACACACACACACACACACACACACACACACACACACACACAAATGCACATGCACACAAACACACACGCATGCGCGCAGATAGACATGCATGTGCACACACAAACACACATGAATGCACACGTAAACGCGCACACACACACACACAAATGCACATGCACACACATGCATGTGCACACACAAACACACGAGCACACACAAGCGGCATGCACTTACACACACAACCACATAAACATGCACATGAGCATGCATGTGCGCGCACGCACACACACACACACACACACATATTTGTACACATAAACATACAAATGCACACGCACTCATTCACACACACACACACACACACACACACACACACACACACACACACACACACACACACACACACACGTATTTGCACACATAAACATACAAATGCACACGCGCGCTCACAAACACACACAAACAAATAATGCACACGTGCGCACACACACACACACACACACACACAAACAAACACGAATTTGCACTCATAAACATGCAAATGCACATGTGCACACACACACACAGCATGCATGTGCACATAATTACACACACACACACACACACACACACACACAAGCGTGCATGTGCACACACAAATGCACACGCACAAACACACACACACAGCATGTATGTGCAAAGCAACACACATGCACAAGAATTGACATGCGCACACAGACACACACAAACAGACACATGTGCACACGCAATCACACAAATGCACATGCCAACGACTGGACATGCGCACACGCACACACTCTGACCCAGGTTGTCTTCATCTTTCTGGATCCGCAGTTTGACCATCCCCTCGGCCTGCTGGAGGACCATCATGGCCTCCTCCATCCCACAGTTATCCAGTCGGACGTTATCAATGGCCAGCAGCCGATCTCCAGGCTCCAGGGTTCCTATTCTATTAGAAAGGGTCATTTCACATCAAACAGCCAATCAGAGCCCTCATATCAATCCACTTTCACTTCAAAAGCAGCAGGTCTAATAAAGGTGTATTGTGCTGTTTTGCAGGTGTACCTGTGAGCAATGCTGCCTTTCTGTATCTCAGAGATGATCAGAGGCTTTCCAGCCTTCTTGCTGGCTGCACATCAGAATTCAGACATCATATGGTTGGATATTTTGTTTTACTGCAATGCAATTACCACTTCAAAAAGTGTATTATATAGACTGCATGGCTAAATTATTATAACAAACCAATATTCAGCAGACAAATCACTAAATCGCATCAGTTTATATCCACCTTTTATTGTGTTTCAAATCAAAGGTTGCATTTTTGATTTGGGGTATTTCTATTTAAAAGAAGTGAAACATTATTTTAAACAATAAGGTTGCATTATTAAAAAAAATCTACTGTATATCCATAATGAAAAATGAATGAGAGATATGTTTGGCTTTGTGCTTTTTGCGGTTATGATAATAAATTCACACTTTTCACAGTTTATTATTATTGTATTGCATTGTATTTTATGTATTATTATTAAAAATATCATTGATATATCATTGATAGTGGAGTGTACAGTTTCCCAAAAACTATGAATTCTTGAGCACTGCCAGAAAATATGCGCATGATGTGCCTCTTCTACCCCACAGTTCCTCCAAAAAGAATGAGTTTAAAATGAATTAATTCTTGGTGTAATAAAAAAATCTCATTTAATTTCTCCAACAAAACTCACGCCACTTTCTTGAATTTGTTGAGGTATGTGGGAAAGCACATATTTGAACCCATAGGACTTGATTCAAAATAATGTCCACTTCCTTTTCCCATTTTAATCTTATATAGTAGATTGTCCTCTAGAATTACTTATTGCTTTATATAATTTAGAAATTGTTTTAGTCATACTTGTCTTGTATATCTGAATAAAAATCTTGCAACTGTAAATCTATATCTAAATAGGTCTTGGTTTATAAGACCAAACTCATCTTTCAAAGTTTGAAAGCATTCTATTCTGCCATCTTTTATAATTGTAAAAGATGAAGAGATTCCTAAATATATCCATTGTTTAGACCTATTATCCATTTCCCTGTTCTTGTATATGTTTTGTCAACAAACAAATACTGTTTACAGAGCTGGATTGATTTGGTTAAATGGAAGTTCCTCCCATAATTCATGCAAACAAAGCATCATGGAACACAGGAAAAGGGTGTATAGTAATACGGTACAATATTATATAGGAGCACAGCGCCCTCAGCTGGCCATCACTCACCACTGATAGTGATGCCCAGCTCCACTCCACGTCTCTTGGGCAACTTCACCTGAAATGTGCCGCTGCTTGGAATGACTGATTCTGTTAGAGATGCACAAAAAATCACACAAATCTGTGTTCAGATCACATTTAAACTCTTTTAAACTATTTGAATCACTGATGTGTCCTTCTTTACCTGCGACATCAAACTCCACCTCCAGTGCGATCTTATTGGCCAGCGCCGCATCTCGCAGCAGCTGATTGGCCTCTTCCAGCGTCCCGTCCTCAGTGGGAATCCCATTAATGGAGAGAATTCTGTCGCCAACTTGTAACACTCCACACCTGGAACACATATACACATTAAATAATAATAATAATAATAATAATAATAATAATAATAATAATAATAATAAAAACACATTTAGTAACAAAAAAAGAACACAGATCACTGGTAATAAAAAAGGTACAAGAAAGCATACTTCCAGCACATAATGTTTTTTAATTTAGGTAAATTGGAATATCTTTGACATGACATAAATGATGGAGTTAGACATTATCAAGCAATATATGAAACAATATTAGATAAATTTTGAACTGATAATGACAGAAGAGTAGAATGATAGAAAAATAGAATTATTTAATGATCAGCAGAATGATCAATAGAACTAGATAGAACCATAGATAGCTTTAATGAATGAGCAAAACGGATTAAATGAAATGATACATAAGATAAACAGACAATGACAGAACAGTAGAATAACATACTGAACAGTAGAATGATGGAATGAATGACAGACAGACAGATACAGTTGAAACCAAAAGTTAACATACACTCTGAAAAAACGAACATGACCATTTTTTTAAATGTCTGATGGTAAATCATAGTAAACATTTACTATTTTAGGTCTGTTAGGATTACTTAAACGATTTACAATTGCTAAATAGCAGAATAATAAGAGATTTTTTATTTTATTTTATTAATTTCTAGACAGTCAAAGGATTACATACATTTCATTGGTATTTTTTAGCTTTGCTTTTAAACTTTATAAATTTGGTCAAATGTTTTGGGTGTCCTTCCACAAGCTTCTCAAAACAGTTTGCAGGATTTTTGGCCCATTCCTCCTAACAGAATTGGTGTAACTGAGTCAGATTTGTAGGCTTGTCTTGCTCGCACAAAATTTTTCAACTCTGCCCACAAATTTTCTATAGGATAGAGAGCAGGGCTTTGTGATGGCCACTCCGAAACATTCACTCTGTTGCCCTTAAAGCACATTTTACCTAATTTGGCAGTATGCTTAGGGTCATGGTCTGTTTGGAAGACCCATTAGTGGCCAAGTTTTCATTTTCTGGCTGATGTCTTGAGATGTTGCTTCAGTATTTCCACATGTTCTTTCTTCATGATGCCATCTATGCTGTGAAGTGGACCAGTCCCTCCTGCAGCAAAACAGCCCTACAACATGATGCTGCCACCCCCATACTTCACAGTTGGGATGGTGTAAGCTTTCCCTTTGTCCTCCAAATGTAACACTGGTCATTATGGCCAAACAGTTCAATCTTAGTTCCATCAGACCACAGGACATGTCTCCAAATATTATTCTGTTTCCCAGTGTAATTTAGCAAATTGTAATCTGGCTTTAATTGTTGATTCTGGCTTGTTGATTTTTCCATGCTGTCACACAAGGAAGAAGCGCGTTTTAACTCAAATGTTGTCAATTAGCCAATCAGAAACTTCCAAAACCCTGACACCATCATCATCTGAGCTTGTTCAGAGGCATAATAATCGTATTGTATGTAAACTTGACTTTCAAGAAAAGTTATAACATTTTTTTAAAACATCTGTCTCTCATTACTCTGCTATTAAGCAGAACAGAAACTAATTTGATAATCTTAAATTACCTAAAAGAGAAAAAGTTTAGTCACATAAACATCTGACTTATTTTAAATGGTTATGTGCCTTTTTATACAGTGTATGTAAACTTCTGCTTTCAACGATAGATAGATAGATAGATAGATAGATAGATAGATAGATAGATAGATAGATAGATAGATAGATAGATAGATAGATAGATAGATAGATAGATAGATAGATAGATACAGTAGGTGAGAGTTCAAAGTGGCTATTAACGCCGCGGCTGGTCCCGCCGCCGTTTGAAATAGGTGCCGCTCTGTTTTTAGTGTATGACCGCAGTTTGTGAATGAGCCGCCAGGGGGCGCAAAGGGACGGGATGCGAACGGACAGAAATAGATCATACAGCTACTGTGCTTGTAAATGATATTAAACAATAAGTCAAAGCATTATAATTCCTTCATTAATCATTTAAAATTTGTTAACACGCTTTATTGTAAACTTTTTAAGTGCAAAGAGGATTCGTTTTGGAAAATAGAATTGAAGAAGTAAAAGACAACTAAAATGAAAGCACAAACATTTAGTACAAATAAGTAGTCTTAAATAAATAAATAAATAAATAAATAAATAAATAAATAAATAAATAAATAAAGCAGCCTAAATATAGAAAGATGTTCAGTGTTTGCTATTTTGATAGGACTAAGACAAGACATTTTCATTTATGTTTTATTTCTGTTTTTATTTCCATTTTCGTTGTTGATTATATTTTACTATCTTATTTATGTCTCAACAATTGTACATAAACGAATAATAAACGAATAATGAAAATAAATGAATAATGAAAATAGGCCTAAATAAATTATTTATTTAAAGACATTGCCGTACAGTACGTGAAACACTGAGAAAAATAAATTGACCTACCTTAAGCAGATCACTAAAAGTATAATAAAATTATTTTTGCCGCAGGACATAAATTAAGTCTTGCAGGTTTATTTTTAATAATTTAGTTTCAGTTCTGTTCATTTTTTTTTCAAAACGTCAATGTTCTCCTTTAAAGTAGCTATAACTGTTGTTTTGTTTTTTTGTTTTTTTTTTTACTTATGGCTCAGTATGTTTTGTATTTTAACTTCATATTCAGTCACCTTGCAAATGTGTGTGAAATATAATGCCGCATAACCGCGGAAAAAGAAGAAAAAACTGTCGAAGGTTAGAGCTAATTCATCAAAATAAGCTATATTAAAATACAACATTTATGTTAATACAGGCAGAGTGTGAACAAACTCAAGGCTAAGATATGCGCTTGCCTTTTAATGCATTTGCGGCCTTTAGGCTACAGGCAACTATGTATAATAATGTTTTTTTTTTCTTGTTTTTTTTTGTATGGTACAGGACAATACACATTATGTTATTGATGTAAACTTAGGCTAAAACTTACCATTGATAAACGTGACCTACCTCAAGCAGATCACTTAAAGTATAAAAAAATAAAGTAGGCTATATATATATATTCTTAATAAACTTCACAGCCACAAATATAAAAACAACTTGTATTAAAACTGGGCGAGGATTAGAAAGAATACGATGCTTGTTATATATAATTTAAATTTTGATTCCAATTTCTGCAAGCACATTTTTTCACTCGCTACTCTGCCAGAAACTTCGCCGCCGGAGAGCACCTCAATAATGTAAACATTTGTTTAAAGATGGAGCGCAAGATGTGCCGAGTGGCAACATGTGAAGAACGATGGCAAAGCTAAGTGTGATTATTGTAATAAACTAAGTTATAAAGCAGAGTCCCGACCAACAGGACTAAGCATATGCGGTTGGCTCATTCTTCACGAATATAGAATTAAAATAATGGCGCGTTAGGTTCACTAAGCAGCGCATTCTCTCCGCCTCATCGTTTAACCAGCGGGACACGCTGCTGAAGCAGGAGAGACACTCCGTCATTCATAATCTTAGCTGATGTATCGGAGTCGAAAGAATATATCAAAGAGGAATTTTCTTTTAACAGTCCCGATATGTTTAATCTTTTTATTTTATTTTTTTTTTCGTGTCATTTCTCTTCAGCAAATTAGATATTTTTTAAAGCTGCTTGATTCTTTTAAAACCGAAAGCAGGGCCCATAGTGTTTTTCCATAAGATACTCCTTTATGAATGTTTTAATTTTTTTATTAAAGTTTTTAATGTGCTTTTTGATAGTTTTATTTTATTTCAAGCAGCATCTAAATGCGAATTTATCCTCAAAACTTGGCATGAGAGCGATGCAAGTCATGTGTGGCATAATTGCCTTTTTTCCCTGCGCGTGCGAGATCAATTTCTGATCTTTTTGCAACTAAAATGAAAGCATAAACATTCAGTACAAATAAGTAGTCTTAAATAAATAAATAAATAAATAAATAAATAAATAAATAAATAAAGCAGTCTTTTAACCTAAATATAGAGAGATGTTCAGTGTTTGCTATTTTGACAGGACTAAGACAAGACATTTTCATTTATGTTTTTATTTCTGTTTTTACTTACATTTTCGTTGTTGATTATAGTTTACTATCTCATTTTATGTCTCAACAATTATAGATAATAATAAACGAATAATGAAAATTAATGAATAATGAAAATAGGCCTAGATATATTATTTATTTAAAGACATTGCCGACATTGAGCTTAAGTTGAATGCAGCTTCATCAAAAGCAGAAAAAAATAAAATAATTTGACCTATTTTAAGCAGATTATAATAAAAATATTTTTGCCGCAGGACATAAATTAAGTCTAGCAGGTTTGTTTTTTTAATACTTTAGTTTCAGTTCAGTTTTTTTTTTCAAAACGTCAATGTTCTCCTTTAAAGTAGCTATAACTGTTGTTTTGTTTTGTTTTTTTACTTAATGGCTCAGTATGTTTTGTATTTGAATTTGACGCGTCAGAAAAAAAAAAACCGCTGAATCTCTGCAAATATTTGGTTAACTTATAAAACAAATGTATGGTTTAGTGATGTTAGTAATGCATAGAAAAATGCAAAGCAGAATTATTAAAGTTATTATTTCATTGATCTGAACATAACCATTTATAATATAATTACTAACCCGTCGTCTAAAATATTAAAATAATAAAATAGTCTATTATTTTATTCATGGCTAGAGCTTGATTAAATTGATTAACAAGCCATGTGCTTTTGTTTGTTTGTTCTCGGTACTGGGTATACGCAAAACATTTTCTAAAATGTCAAGCAGTATTTGTCTATAGAGCAGCATTTTGCTAATTATAATAGTCCTTTATATTTATATACATGTGTTTTTGCATATTCGTTATTTCACTTGATGCATTCGTTATTTAATGTTTGAATACTGAAATAAAAAGCCATCGTTTAAAAGGTTATTTCACCATCAAAATGTAGCCTATATATGTATCATTAACGTTTTATATAAAACTGCTGTGCAGTGTAAATGGGACCTTAATACAGTTTAAAGCGAAGTTGTCTGTAAGGATGATGGGCATGGCATGTCTATTGTTGTGGCTCGCGTTGTGAATATTAGAAAATAACTGTCGGGTGAAGGCTTTATGGTTGTGCGGAATTGTCTGCTGCTGTCATGGCTCAGCAGGCAACACCCTATTCAGCTAGGCTATGTTCGGTGTTTGTATGTACAAATTCGTTTTGGCGAATGCTAGAGCGTAATAGAGATATTTTAAATAACAAGTATAGTTCAGTCCAGAAGTTGCTGTGCATAGAAACATTCATTTTCATAAGGCCCCATTTGCGGTTTGGTTTTAAAACGCATAGGTTTTGCTACGGTTACGCCATCCGTCCTCGGGAGTTTTGGATTTTGTGTAACCATGTTTGTGGAAAACACTTGAGGGTGGAGACATACCCCTTCCCCCGTCTCATAACCAAAAGCTTGTCTTTCAGGTGTTAATGGGCATCGAGACCGAAGTCATGTCGCATTTCCACTGTCGGCCTATAGCTCGCAGCGCGTAACGCAAACCCAGCCCCCAGAACGTCCCCGAGTGTTGGCATCGTGCATCCGTTAATAACTCGGTAGAAAATGTATTTTATAACATCCTCATTTAGACACAGTCAAACATTCAGCCCAAATGCACTGGAGAGACCTGAAACGTGTTCCCAAAAATGCTCTGTTTGCACGATTTGATTATTATCATCATATCCAAATACTTTATAAATAATATTCTTAACCTTCTCTGGTGTTTATTGTTTTTAGAAAATATCTAAAATCTTTTAAAAGAAAATATCTTGTAAAATAAAAGTTTGATTTGGCTTTAACGGTTTTATTTATGTATAGGCCTACCTAAACTGTTATAGCTTGCTTTTGCTTGTTTTATATTGGTTTATTTATTTAATGCGATTTTATTATATCCGATAATGTAATTCTTTAAATTATATTTCAATGTGGCTTAGGCTTATCAAGATATGACACTTGTTTTGAGTCTACAAAAGGTTATTTGTAAAGTGTTATGTCTTTCTGTTGTATTCATATGGTGTATTATCTGCAAAATAAATAACAAAAAGAAAGAAGCCGCTAGCAGCATCAACAGAGCTGTGAAGAGAGCGCTCTTTTGCTCGGTCTCTCACACACAACCTTTATGTCTGCTGTGTCTTTAATATGGTGTGTAGATTATTATGCGTTATTGAAACATCAAGGGGGACGCAGCAAAATCACTTATAAATTAAAATTGTATTATTCTATGCAACAGCCTTACATTTAAAACGGAAACATAAGGGCGATTTTAAGCAAAAAGACCTCAGCCTATAAGTCTAGATGTTTTCTTTTCCTTTTTATTTATTTGTTTATTTGTTTGGCGCATGTGTGCGATAGGAAAACTATAGTGTAATTACGGCAAGCCATCTTTCCCAGACTCGGGGCAAATTCCTTTCACTCCGTCCCGAAGCCCCAGCTGGCCCTCCTGCCATCCACTGCGTAAAACATATGCTGGATAAGTTGACGGTTCATTCCGCTGTGGCGATCACAGACTAATAAAGGGACTAAACCGAAAAGAAAATGAACGAAGAATGAATGAATAAATTAATAATAATAAAATAAAAATAAGGTAATAATAAACACAAATGCCGCGTAAGCGGCCTTTTTTTTAGAGATGGTACATTTGAATTGCCTCTTCCCACTTCCCCCACCTCGAAATTGAAAGTTGCAAAGAGAACTCAATAGCAAAGATCATAGCCCATTAACACATCAACACATAGTCCATTTACACATCAACACAGTGCAAGTTTAGCGAAAGAATGTCAAATCAGAATCACGCAGATGAAGCACACCAGCTACTACTATGAAACTATTAAAATTGTTTTGTCATAAATTTGCTTATTTGCAGCAGTTTTTTTTCGCGCAACAGAAAAGCGGCGTTGGGAAGCCGTCAATGAATAAAAACAGGGTCAATAGTGAAAATCGGCTTTTCATTGTATCCCTATTACCTATATCAATGCATTGAAGGCCTTTTATGGTGTCATCTCGATAGAATAGCCTAAGTTATAAATAATTTAAAGAACAAAGTTATAAAAACTCACATTACATAAATAAACAATTAAAAATATGTTTAGGTTGTCTATTTAATTGCCCTCGTGATGATGGTGTGCTTTATCATTATGTGCGTTTTACTTATAACTAACCTGATTTAAATGATGGATCTGCGACAGAGAAACTAGGGGTTTTGGGGGACATGCATCACTATATCCTTTTTTTCCCCAAACTGTGCATAGTTCAGCTGCAAGTTACTGTACGTCTTTTTTTGGAAAAGCACCCCATGTCCGCTAGTGCCGCGCGCCTCTTTCTCTGGGCAAAAATGAGTTGATTTTTAAAATAATAAATATATAGATTAATTAAATTTTCAGCAAAAGAGACATTTATTTCATATTTCACTATGCATTTCATCTGATCTTTATAGCTTAATTAAACACATATTGTCAAAACCCACACATAGGCCTATTGTATGAAAATGAAAAGGGCATTTTTTGTTATTATTACACTACTATTTGTTATTTGTTGCCTAGGCTATTTTCACATTTGAGGTGCTTTATTGGCATGACAAGTAACTGTACATTCGTTTTGCCAAAGCAGTGCGCGTCTCACAAACAAGACAGTGCAAAAAGGGCAGTAGTGCAAACAAATATGAAAATAACATATAGGCTAATAAAAAAATGATTAATAAAAATAAAAATAGAATAAAAAATAAAAATATAATAATAAAAATAAAAATAGATTTTTGATAACATTAAACAGGATAAAGGTAATAATAGTAGCCTATTATCAAAAGTAAGTCCACATAAAGAGTTCCAGTATTTGTGTGTTGGAGACAGGAGCGGGTATTGTTGGGTGAACACACAGCAGCACACACACTCCCCCAGTAAGATGGGTTCAGTTCGACAGGGACTCAAAGTTGTTTTGTATGTGTTGGATTATCGGGTAGAATTTCTCCCGGATCTCGGAGTATTTAGTGCACTCGGGATATGCAGCTCCGTCTCAATCAGCTGCTGAGGGCACAGCCGCTTCTCCACCGGCAGCCATGTTTTTTTTTGTGCGGGCCCGTCTTTACGGCTAGCTGATGTCCGCTGCCCGCTTCTAACATGTTAGAAAATACTGCAAATCAAGCTGTCGGTATCTCCCCGCGGTTGAAATTGTTCGTTATTCCGAAAAAAAGAAGAAGAAATATCAGCGCGCAGTAGTTGCTTTCTAGATTATTTAGGCCTATATTCAGCTGTTTTAATCTTGCAATTCTGATAATTAGAGATAATGTCTGTTCAACTTGTCTGTCATTTATTTCTCATTTGCTACTTATTTTATTAATTTGTTGATGTTAATATACTACATAGTCTTGTATATGCATATCTAAAATCCTTTGGCATTCAAATTTGCTTTGAACTTGAAAGAGAGAAAGAATCGGATTTTACCTGTCAGAGCACATTGCATATGCTTTTTTTGAAATAACATTTATTTAACAAATATTTTAGCACATCGAAAGTAATTAAATTACCTGTCTTTTGATTAAAACCTTTATGCAAAAAGATCAGAAAAGAATACTCATAAAATAAAACCTTGATAGAGGAGTATCTTATGAAAAAACACCAATTGACGGGCTCTGCTTTCGGTTTTAAAAGAATCAAGCAGCTTTAAAAATATAATTTGCTGAAGTGAAATGACAGGGAAAAAAAGATTGAACATATCGGGACTGTCAAAAGAACATTCCTCTTTGATATATTCTTTCGACTCCGACACATCAGCAAAGATTATGAACGACGGAGTGTCCTCCACTGCTTCAGTGGCGTGTCCCGCTGGTTATAAACGAGGAGGCGGAGAGAATGCGCTGCTTAGTTTCGGCTCGATATATTTAAATAAAAACTAACAACGAGCTGCTTATAAAGCTCAAAAAGTTAAACTCAAATGCACAACCCTTGTTGGTTGCACCTGCAGGATGCACAATGAACCTAACGCGCCATAATTTTAATTCTATATTCGTGAAGAATGAGCCAACCGCATATGCTTAGTCAGTCCTGTTGGTCGGGACTCTGCTTTATAACTTATTAGTTTATTACAATAATCACACTTAGCTTTGCCATTGTTCTTCACATATAGCCACTCAACACATCTTGCGGTCCATCTTTAATGTTTAGATTATTGAAGGTGCTATTGACGTTTGGAGAAAAAAATTAATAGTACTGAAACTAAATTATTAAAAATAAACTTGCGGGACAAGGCAAGCACATATCTCAGCCGTTTGTTCACACTCTGCCTGTATTAACATAAATGCTGTATTTTAATATAGCTTATTTTGATTAATTAGCTTTAACTGACAGCCTTTTCTTCTTTTTCCGCGGTTATGCGGCATTATATTTCACACGCATATGCAAGGTGACTGAATATGAAAATAAAATACAAAACATACTGAGCCATTAAGTAAAAAAACAAAACAAAACAACAGTTATACTTTAAAGCAGAACATTGACGTTTTGAAACAAAAAAACGGAACTGAAACTAAATTATTAAAAATAAACCTGCCAGACTTAATTTATGTAATATTTTCATTATTCATTTATTTTCATTATTCGTTTATTATTATGTACTATAATTGAAACATAAAATGAGATCGTAAATATAATCAACAACGAAAATGTAAATAAAAACGTAAATTAAAAATATAAATGAACATGTCTAGTCTTAGTTCTATCAAAATAGCAAACACTACATCTCTCTATATTTAGACTAAAAGACTGCTTTATTTATTTATTTATTTATTTAAGACTAATTATTTGTACTGAATGTTTGTGCTTTCATTTTAGTTGTCTTTCATTTCTTCAATTCTATTTTCCAAAACGAATCCTCTTTGCACTTAATAAGTTTACAATAAACCAGGTAAAAAAAAAATTAAATGTAAGTTGAGGTGATCGCAAGTTCACAACTGTGAGGTGATGTGCTCTATCGGCAGGATAATCTATATTATTTTGCTGTTTTTCATATGCGCACGTTTAAGATTTGAGATTATAACATTGCCATGATAGTCAAAGAAATCAAAACATTATTTTCACCCCAACGCAATTTAATCGGGCACTGAAGGCTAATAACTTAATTCTTATATTAGCTTTTTGACTTCTCACCATGTATCTTTTCTACAGCATAGTATAGTGTAAGAGCATGTCTATTACCAGAAAAACTAAATTAAAATTATATTTTAATTGAACACATCACATCACATACAGTAAGCTACGCCTACAGAACAGTCTGTTTAGCATTGTGAAAAGGCAAAGCTGAATATCTGTGGTTAAAGTGCCACCCAGCGGTCAAATGCTGCTGGCGCATCAAGCACCGCCGTCGCCGCGGCATGAATGGCGGTACAAGGAACACATTGAAGTAGTAACATCTGTAGATAGATAGATAGATAGATAGATAGATAGATAGATAATACACATAATGATAAGATTGATGGATGGATGGATAGATGGATGGATGGATGGAACAACAGTATCACATAATAGTAGATCAACAGAACAGAATGACAGAAAGAGAGAGATAGAACTGGTCAAAACAAATGAAAACTTGAGATGGATGGACAGAATATATCAAACACCAGAATGATGGATTTAACCATAGGATTGTAGAGCAACAGAACCATAAAACAGACCGAATGATAGAACTAATCTGGGACATCAAATTGCACAGTGTGTTGAGCACACATGAGGTGCGCTCTGCTCTCACCGTTCAGCAGGTGTGTCAGGCTCTATAAAGCGGATGGCAGCCGGCGCTGACAGCGGCTCTGTGGCAAACACTCCACCCTGCAACTGCAGCCCGAATCCAGTCAGAGGATCTCCTCTCAGCAGCACTTCTGCGCTTTCTAGATGCACTACCTGACCTCCAGCGCCCACCGTACTCGATGCCAGAGACACTGACACACAAGAATACACAACATTGTCAAATACACTACAACTAATGCACAACCTTCAGATTTTATTTGTTCAAAAACATTATGACAAAAGACACTCTTTAAAAAAAAAAAACTACATATCCGATGATGATAATACAATGAATATAAAATAACATGAATAGTGAAAATATAACTCCAAAAACACTTTCCTTGCACTGTAATCATGTCCATTGAAATTCTTCATCATTTTAATCATGTTAATTTTGCTTAAATGTCATTATTAACAGCATGATTGGTTTATCCTAGAATATATTTATGCAACATGGATAATTTTTTAATCATGAGTAGAATCATGCTTTCATTCAGTAAAGTTGCTTTGACATAAAATAAATAAGTAAACATTTATAATAATAATAATAATAATAATAATAATAATAATAATAATACAAAATAAAGCCAAATGAAACAATGTAAAATTAAAATAATAATAATAATAATAATAATAATAATAAATATATAAAACTAAAGCAAAGTAAAAAAAAGTAAAATTAAAAAATAAATTAATAATAATAATAATAAAAATAATAATAATAATAAAAATAGTAATAATAATAACAAATATATATATTTAAATAAAATAAAAATAAAAATTAAAGCAATGTAAAATAATGTAAAATAAAAATAAATTATTATAATAAAATAATGATAATAATAATAATACATATATAAAATTAAATAATAATCAAATAATAATAACAATAATAAAATAATAATAATAATAGGAGATTAAAGCAAGTAAAATAATGTAAAATAAATAAAATAAATTATAATAATAATAAAACATAAAATTCAAGCAAATTAAAATAAAGTATAATTTAAATAATAATAATAAATAAAAAAATTTAAAGCAATGTAAATAATGTTACATTTTTAAAAAATAATAATAATAATAATAAAGTAATAATAATAAATATAAAAAATTCAAGCAATGTAAAATGTAAAATAATAATAACAATAATAAAATAATATTAATATAAAATTAAAGCAAAGTAAAAATCATGAAAAATAAAAAATAAATAATATTAATTATATTAAAAACATCAAATTAAAGCAAAGTAAAATAATGTAAAATAAAATTAATAATAAAAATAAAAATAAGGATAATATAAAATTAAAGCGAAGTAAAACAATGTAAAATTAAATAATAATAATACTAACAATATTAAAGCAAAGTAAAAAATTAATTAAATAGATAAAATAATGTCATATTAAATAAAAATATAAAATAAAAATGTAAAGCAATGTAAATAAAAACATTATACAATTAAATAAAAAAGCAAAATACAAAGTAAACCAATGTTAAATAAAAAAAGTCACAATTAAATAATTTCAGTAAAGTAAAAAGTAAAATAAAACTATATACAATTAAACAAAAAACATTTTAATAAAAACTAATAAAAAATAAAATAAAACTAATTTAAAAGCTAATTTCAACTAAGCAAATGTTCCTTTAGAGTATATACTAATACTAGTACATTTTCAAAATAACAGAAACACAGTTGAATCAGTGTGATTATGTACTTTTCAATTATATATAAAATTATAAATGAAATATACAGTAGTCGACATTTGAAGTTGATCATCACCTTTTATCAAACTGTCTTAAAACTTTTGAACATCACCCATTGTAGTGCTAGGACAAATTTTATTCACTTTGAATGTGGACTACAGTATAATAAATTATTCTTCCTTTCAGGGATACTAAAGATGAAGTAAAAGAACTCTTTAATAGAGAGAATGCTCACAGGAGCTCTTGTGCTCTTTCCTGCGGTGTCTTCTCTTGGTGGCGCTGCAGCGAGGGCTGGACGGGTACGAGGGCAGGGTGCTGCTGGGATACGTGTTGGGATAGGCAGACTGACTGCCGCAGTTATAACTGTGAAAGCCTGAGGTGTTTGCAGAGACGCCCGACGACACGGCTGGAGGACAGAGAAGATTTCAGACTGATAGTTTCATCCTAATGTGTGACAGTCTGCTTCTTTAGAAAACCATATTTGAATGTTTTATTTAATTAATGCAGGTTGCTGTAACTACTTTTGTCTGAAAGAAAAATAATAAATACATAAAATATAAGTATACAGAATAAATACAAATAAAATGACCAAAATAGGGTGAAAAAAAGAATAAATAAAAATATATTTGCATCTAATTCTGAAGCACTTAAAATGTTATTCTCAAAGTCTGTAGCTTAGACAACTCATTAGATTTTTAAATGATAAATCATAGCATTATGATTTTCTGGTACATAGATTTTAATTAAATTATATTTTAAAATATATAGTAAAATAAAAACAATTGTACACATGTATTGCTCAATGAAATATAAAATTTTTTTAAAATAAATAAATAAAATTAATCAATTAATTAAAACATTATTATATATGGCCCAATTATATATATAAAATGATTGAATAAATTATATATATAAAATAATTAATAATAAACTGTAAAAACACTAAATGTAATATTTAATTAAAATATATTTTTTAAATATAGAAAAACAAAAAACATTGGTACAGACATTACTCAGTTATATATAAACTGATTAAAATAAATAAGATTAATTAATCAAAACATTATTATACATAAAATAATAAATGTCAAATAAATTACAAATGTAATATTTAATTAAAATATATTTTTTAAAAACTGAATAATAAAAAACACTTGTATACACATATTATATTAAGTTACATATATTAAGTTAATAAATAAATTAAAACAAATAAATACATTATTATTATATATAAAGTGATAAAAGTAATACAAAATATATTACAAATAATACCAAAAGAAATTACCTATATTTAAAAAAATAATGAATGATACGTTTATGGTTGTCTAAACTATATAAAAAAAAAAATTCAACAAATAATTAAATAAACAAACAATTTCTAAACAATTACAAAACCAAATATAACAATATATCAGGAAATTAACTAGACTAAAAATAAAAATAATGGTGAAATAATGCTTTTAGTTAATGGATGAATAATGTCTAAAAAAAAAAAAAAAAAGGTTTCTGATCTAAAAAAAAAAAAACAGAAATGACAAAAAATATATTTGTTTGTCATTCTAAAGTACTTAAAACGTTCTCCTCAAAGTCTGTAGCTTAGACAACTCATTAGATTTTAAAATGATAAATGATAGCATTGTGGTTTTCTGGTATACAGAAAACAATATCCATTTTAATTAAAATATATTTTGAAATGTATAGAAAAATAAAAACATTTGTATACACATATTGCTCAATTATATACAAAATATTAAAATAATTCAATTAAAATAAAAAAATAAATAGATACACGATTCTAAAACAATTACAGCAAGAATACATATAAAAAAACATTACAAAACCACAAAAAAATTAACTACAGTTAAGAAATGAATGATAGCATTATGGTTGTCTAATATAAAAAATAAATAAAATTAACAAATTAATAAAAAATAATTATAATAATAAAGTTGTGTTTAATTATATAAACAGTGTTATAAAATAAATACATTCATTTCATTATACATAAAGCATTATGTTTTTAAAAGTATGGCTTTCTAATCTATAAAAAAAACCAAAATCTAGAAAATATAACTATACTTACATACACATTTCTAAATTATATATTAAATGATTATAAAAAATAATAGATCTCAACATACAACGTGCCTTTCAATATGGCTATCTGATCTATAAAATTACTAAAGATATTTAAAAATATAGAAAATATGACAACATTTGTATACACATTTCTAAATGAAATATTTAAAATGGTTATAAAAAAATAAATAAATCTTATTTTACAAAGTAATGGAGCAATAAAAACATGAAACAAGATCAAAAAGTAATTATAAACCACATCATTACATCTGATCTACACATTTAATGCACAGTACATTCTGAATGGGCGACTCACAGCGGTGTGAGGGTGTAGGAGTGGTGTGACTCCAGGCCGACGGCGTTTTCTGGAAGGCTGGAAGAGCGTTGGTGTAGTTTTCACTGGAGTCCCACTGCCGCTGACTACTCCTCTGGACACGGACTGCAGGGAAAAAAACACACAAAACAGACAGCAAAGTGGGTTATTTCTGCTGAAAATAAAGCATTCAGGCTGATTATATATATATATATATATATATATATATATATATATATATATATATATATATACATATATACGCTTGTGGACACATCTGATCCGCACTGCTTCACTGATCATTGACATTCACAGAGCTGAATCTGAGACGCCGCTCACAGGCATAAGCTTCAATGTTTTTCCTCAGTGTTATCTATTTTTTTATCTTACATTTGCGGGCCAGCTCTAGTAAAGCTGACAGCAGTGGAGGAAACATCTTTTAGCTCACGGTTTGGAAAGCAATTCTCTGGAAGCAAGATGCAGGACATTGTTTTGGATTGTGACAGTCTTCTGACATATGCAGCTGTGCCGCTAACGATGCTTAATTAGGCTTGATTTGTGTGTTGCTTGTTAGGAAGATCCACACCCTGTTAGACCAGTGTTTAGATCTGAGGGAGACTGCTGTGAATAATGCTTTGCTAACTTTGATTTTTAGACTTGTTTCTAGTCCAAATATCTTAAAAAGAAAAAAAAAAACACTTTCTTAAAGCACTTTTAGGTACAAGTTTTAAATTCTTTTTGTTTTAAATAACTGCATGAAGTCGTGAGAAAAGATGCAAGCTGATGGAGCACAAGACAAGCTCAGTTTCACTGTTCTCACTGCTTTATTTAGATATATTTTTTTGTTTTGTTTCTACTCCAAATATCTTAACTCTTAAATCAAGAATCTTTTTCTGGACAATCGAAACATTTTAGTCTTGTTTTAGAAAATAATTCATCAAAATTAAGCAAGTGTTCCCTAAAACACTTCCCTAATCTGCGAATAAGGTAAGCAAAAGAATCAAATTTTTCCTTTTGACATTAGATTATTTTTCTTATTTTTCTTATTTTATTTTGCTTGTTTTAAGGAAAAACTTGCTTAATTTTAACATATTATTTCTTAAAACAAGACTAAATGTTTCGATTGTCTAGAAAAATACTCTTGATTTAAGAGTTAAGATATTTGCCCTAGAAACAAGACCAAAAAATCTAAGTAAAGCATCTATTGCAGTAAGAACAGAGATACTGAGCTTGTCTTTGTGCTCCATTGGCTTGCTTTTTTTTTCTCACCACTTCATGCAGTTATTTTTAATGTTTTAGTTTCCTAATCTTGATCCTAAAAGTGTTTTTTTAAACCCAGGTAAGTTTGAGCAAATCCAGGTTTTCTTCTTTAAGACGAGACAAGTTTTTAATTTTTTTTTATATGGCACATTTCGCACCCATTGGTAATTCAAAATGCTTTACATTAAACAAAACCAACCCAAACTAGACCAGCTGTGACTAAACTGAGACTCTACGCACAGGTGTCAATTCCAGTTCCTGGAGGTCCGGAGCTCTGCACAGTTTAGTTTCAACCCTAACTGAACACACCTGATCAAACTAATTAAGTTCCTTAGGCTTGTTTGAGACCTACAGGTAAGTGTGTTAAAGCAGGGTTGGAACTAAACTGTGCAGAGCTACAGCCCTTTAGGAACTGGAATTGACACCTGTGTGTCTCAAGCAATAAAGCCAGTCCCTGTATCTTTTTGCTACAAATTAAAGCCAACATTGTATTTTTTTGCTAATAATCAGTGGTAGGAAAAGTACAGAAAAATCATACTCAAGTAAAAGTACCGTTTCTCGCCCAAAAATGTAGTACAAGCAGAGTATAGAAAAAGTATACGCGGTAAATATTACTCCAAGTACTTGAGTCTTGAGTATTGCGATGTGAATGGCTCATGCATTTACATGCAATTTATCCAGAGATGTGTAAACGTATAAAAGCATGAGTAGCATGATTTATTTGGAAATAATATGCAAAATGGCAATGAAATATGGTAAATGGCAATGTATTTCTGTATTTCAATTTGCATTTTTCAAGACATACGGTTGAAGTCAGAATTATTAGCCCCCCTTTGAATTTTTTTTTTCTTTTTTAAATATTTCCCAAAATGTTTAACAGAGCAAGGACATTTTTACAGTATGTCTGATATGTTGTTTTCTTCTGGAGAAAGTCTTATTTTATTTCAGCTAGAATAAAAGTTTACATTTTTTGAACACCATTTTAAGGTGTAATTATTAGCCCCTTCAAGCAAATTTTTTTCGATAGTCTACTGAAAAAATCATCATTATACAATAACTTGCCTAATTACCCTAACCTAGGTAAGCATTTTAATCTCATTTGAAAGCTGTATAGAAGTGTCTTGAAAAATATGAAATATTATTTACTGTCATCATGGCAAAGATAAAATAAATCGGTTATTAGAAATGAGTTACTAAAACTATTATGATTAGAAATGTGTTGAAAAAAATCTGCTCTCCATTAAACAGAAATTGACGATAAAAATAAACAGGAGGGCGAATAATTCAGGGGGGCTATTAATTCTGACTTCAACTGTATGTGCAATGTTTAGTGCAGAATGAAAATGAAATGAAATCCTTTGCATTTCTCATTTAAAACACTGTTTAAAATATATAAATTGTATCCACATTTTAATGCTTTTTAAGTTGCAAAATTAAACAAATGCAATACACAAACTGAATTTGATGTGTATAAAGCACAAGCAGAAACTAGCAATATGATTTAAATGTTGTTTGTCCTAAATGCATTTAAACGTAACATTCTAAACTGCATTTAGTAAGTGATTAAGGAAACTCCAAATCTATAAAAGACTGCTCATTTGAATTCATCGGGGTGTCGGTAATTAAGACTATTTGGCGATTTCAGTCATCAAAGTAAACATCCTTTATCTCATAAGTGACATGCGATCTAAACAGTCTCTCTGTCATTGCATGTAAAGATTTTCAACATCTTCCTGGACACTTTTAATGCTTCCAAGTGGTTTGCTGCTTTCTAAAGTGCTTGAGGCAGTTCATTGTGATGCGATTTTCTTTCTATCAGCGATTTCATTGGACAGGAATCACATGACTGATTATTCTACTTAATCCGATCCCCATAGACAGGAAAAAATAAAGTAGGGACTGCAGGCTGAAGAAAAATAGTGGAGTAAAAGTACTGATACAGCACTAAAAAAATCAAGCAAAAGTACTCATTTTTAAAACTACTTAGTAAACTACAACTCCTGAGCAAAACTACTCAATTACTGTTATTTGAGTATTTATAATGTTACTTTACACCACTGTTACTAATGGATATTGTATGAATTCTAACTACTTGTATTATACATTTGAATGTTACATACTCAAATGGTGTTGAACTGTCAATTAAAATAAGTCAATGACTAATGCCTTTACATAAAATAGCATTAAATATTAACAAACAAATCTTTTAATATACAGAGTTCCTAAAAGTACTCTTTTTGAGCTGTTGCTAAACCTACATTATTAAAATCAGTTGACTGATTGAAAATTTTAAATTAATAATTGCTTTAGGCTATTTGTGCTTTGTAAATGTTTAAATTCATTATTCATTAATTTTCTTGTCGGCTTGGTCCCTTTATTAATCCGGGGTCGCCACAGCGGAATTAACCGCCAACTTATCCAGCAAGTTTTTACGCAGCGGATGCCCTTCCAGCAGCAACACATCTCTGGGAAACATCCACACACACACTCATACACTACGGACAATTTAGCCTACCCAATTCACCTGTACCACATGTCTTTGGACTGTGGGGGAAACCAGAGCACCCGGAGGAAACCCACGCGACCGCAGGGTAAATTGATTATGTTTCTAATAATGATCTCTCAATCTTCAACAGAAAAGTGAATTCTCTCGTCAGAAAGTACAACTCACAATCTCGTGCTTTCCATAATTGGCTGTTTGCTGCATGTGTCACACTTTAATCTGCATGTGGTTCAGATTTAATCACAAACATTTTAAACGCTGATTTTAAAGAGAATGTTTATATCAAGTGTTGTGAAACCACTGAAACTGGTAGAAACTTTATATAAATTGATATACTGTAAACTTCCTTTGTTTGTTCAAACCAAATGTGAACTTACCTGGGTAAAAAAACAGTTTTTGTGCAAAAGTTGTCTCTAGATTGTTTGCTTTTTATTTTTTGGTTCAGTTTTCTTTCAAAAGGCAACAATTGTTTATATATATATATATATATATATATATATATATATATATATATATATATATATATATATATATATATATATATATATACACACACACACACACACACACGCGTCACATTTTTTATATTGATAATACAATAAAATAAAGAAGAAATAAAAAAACTGGTGAACTGACAATATCCATTTTAGCCAAACCAGAACTAAATAACATACATATTTTTTTCTTTTCTTTTTTTTTCAAATAGAAAAGTTTTTTTTATTTAAATGTAAACTTTTTGATAAGGCTGGGTTTTGGTCTAAAATTGAAATCTCAGTTAATTTAACATTTTAACTCGAATAGGATAAATGAACAATTATTTTACTTCCTTTTTTTCATTCATAGTTCACTGACAAGTTTTGTACAATAAATACGCTTACATATTACAAGTGAAAGATTTTTTAATGAAGGGTGCATTGCTTGACTTTAAAATAATTGAAGCAAACACACACTAACTACTATCTATGATTATTTATTAAACATCAATGCTGAACAACGGAAATTAAAACACACATTGCCGAAAACATTAATTTTTTTTTCTTATAAAAAGTGAAAATAAATGACTTAAATAATGTTTTTATATTAAAAATTTGTCGTCTCCAGGCCTCTCATCACAGCTTCCAATCATCGTCAATTTCAAGAGTTTAAACTTAGCTGATGATTGATAATAAAGCTTGTTTGGCATGCTGTCCCGGGAGAGAGAGCCCAGGGCTCCCTCCTGTTTGCAAGGCGAGATGGGAGTTTGAGCTCAGGTAGATCGAGAAATCCCCTGCTGTAATGAACAGATAGCGATTGCTCTTAAGAGATGACTACTAACTAGGAGCATGTCTATGGTGCCGATTTGGATTAGTCAATTAACTTAAATTGCATATTTTTGGACGGTGGGAGGAAACCGGGGAACCTACGTGAGCACGAAGAGAACGTGTAAACTCCGCACAGAAATGTTGGCTGGCTTGGTAAGGACTGATACCAGTGACGTTCTTGCTCTGAGGCAACAGTGCTAACCACTGGGCCACCGTGCGACCTATCTAGGAAAGGAGGAGTAGGGGTGGAAGGGGGGGTTCCTCAAACGAAGATGGCTCTTATATGGAACTTAGGGTATTAATAGTGGCTTAGGAATCGTCTGATTGGTGAATCATAAATTGAATAATGCGGGACTGGCTACAAGCAATCAAAGGCAGAAATATTTTATAAATAAACTTAACATACTGTAGTGCAAAGTAAGGCTCAAGTATGAGTCCTTCCAAAGATCAGATGTGGCTGCAGAAGTATAAATCAGCCTTAACAGTGCAGAGTCACGTGACTCCACATGCAGTATAGGAAAGTAATTGAAAAAAATTGACCTAGAAAATTTACCAATTATTCTGTTGATTTCAGTTTCTGTTTAATTAATCGCCCAGCCTTATTTAAAAACAAAAACGCACTAGAGAAATATACAGATATAGATAAAGCATCAAGGCATTCAGTACACACTGATCTTTCTGTTTCTCTCTTTCTTTCTTTCACAAAATTGTGATAAATTTTAATCATTTTAATTATTTGTTATTTTTAATACCTATGCTTATTGTGATTATTTTATTATCATTTTAATTTCTTGTTTATGTGAAGCATTTTGAATTACCATTGTGTACCATTATGCTGTATAAATAAACGTGCCATTGTCTTAAAGGTTTACCCTAGTTTCTCACCAAGTTTACCCCTTTTTCAAGATTTAAGATGAGCCTTTTGTGTCTCCAGAATGTGTCTGTAAAGTT
This sequence comes from Danio rerio, assembly GCF_052040795.2. Taxonomy (NCBI): domain Eukaryota; kingdom Metazoa; phylum Chordata; class Actinopteri; order Cypriniformes; family Danionidae; genus Danio; species Danio rerio. The sequence continues at coordinate 8,973,289 of NC_141028.1, forward strand.
TCTGCCCTAAACACCCATTAAATTATTTATTATACCTTTCAGAATATTAGAATTTTCTGCTCTGAACACTATGCCTGAATCTCTGGCTGCGTCAGATAAACAGCACAGTAACATGAAGGAAGCCGATCTCATGTAGCATTTGTAAGAAATACTACAGTAAGAATGTTCCCAATGATTATTTGATGTATTTGTTGTGGAGTTAATTTAAGCCTTTCTGCAACGAGTCACACACAATGTCATTGCAAAGTTCGTGCACACACACAGACACACACACTCGTCGTTTTTGCATGACAAATGTGACAGGATACACATTTATACCCACTGCTGTATAGATATCTGTTATGTTAATGTACAAAAAAAACTGTGATTGAAGCTTCAATTATATTTGTACTGACAAAGCTGTGGTGATGAAGACAGTAAAATGGCTGTAATTCATTATAAACACGCTGTTTTAAAAACGTTTTATACCTGTAAAACTCATTCTTGATCATATTTGATGATGATGATGATCACAGAGAGCTGAACAGATCTTTTATTCCTGGTTGTTTTGCGCAAGTTCTCTCTTGTGGATATAATTACACGCGTTACTATGGAGACATGTTAATATGTGGCTGTCAATCAATTTGGTGGGTGGGGAAACCGCACTCCTACGTCACGTTGCGGTGAGCCTCAAAATGGGAGGGATTTGAATCATATTTTATCATCAGGAAATTTAAAAGAAAAGAGACTTATTACCTTTATATCACTCTAATATGACTGTAGACACACTATACCTACACACAGGTCAGTCTAAACAGCTTATAAAAGATGATTTTCATCATAGGTGCCCTTTAAAGTGGGAAACCTGACTCAGCATTTGCTTAAACATACCTGGGTACAAAATTACTTTTAAAATATATTCAAAATTATCTTTATTTAAATGTGAATCTTTTTGACCAAATAAACAATCAAAACACAAACACACTAGAGAAACAGATCTTCATATAAATCTGCGGCATTATTTAGGCATTCAGCACACTGTCCGATCCCTACATTTCTCAGTTCTCCCTTCTGCAATGTAAAATGCGTGTGCATGGAAAATGACTCCACATATGAGATTATTCTGACAGATGATCTGCCTGCAGAGCTCAAGCTTGAGCTGAGGAGGATGCAGGTGTACAAATCACTTCATGAACTATTCATATCCCATTTCTACAAAATCCAATGATACAGTCAGAATGCGGTTTTCTAAAGCCGGAGTGAAGGCTGTGTGCGCGTGTGTGTGCTTGTAGGGTAGGGGAAGTCTTGCCTGCAGTGCTCTTCATATTAAGAATGACTCATGATACTTGTAAGAAAGTGGCCCAAAGCTGGACTCCAACAACCACTACAAACCCACACTGGCATGCAGAAAGGTCAACGAGAGACGAGGAGGAGGAAAGGAAGAATGTTCAAAGCTGCAGGAGATGGAATGCAAACAAAAAAAGAATCTGAAATTAAAATAGAGTTTTGATAATGCTCCTGTTGTAGTAATTAGGGCAGACTTGAAATCAGCCTGAATGTTCATCTTCACTCATTCATTCGTTTTCTTGTCGGCTTAGTCCCTTTATTAATCCGGGGTCGCCACAGCGGAATGAACCGCCAACTTATCCAGCAAGTTTTTATGCAGCGGATGGCCTTCCAGCCGCAACCCATCTCTGGGAAACATCCACACATACACACACACACTATGGACAATTTAGCCTACCCAATTCACCTGTACCGCATGTCTTTGGACTGTGGGGGAAACCGGAGCACCCGGAGGAAACCCACACGAACGCAGGGAGAACATGCAAACTCCACACAGAAATGCCAACTGAGCCGAGGATCGAACCAGTGACCTTCTTGCTGTGAGGCGAACGTGCTACCCACTGCGCCACTGCGTCGCCCAATGTTCATCTTGTTGACAACAAATGAATTAGCATGCTGTTTATTGCCATAAAAACGACACTGTAAAAATATATTAAATGCCTGATAACCAAAACAATGTTTTTAATTGTTACTTATGTTACATAATATTTTTTTTTATCCAGTCAAGTCCAGATAAATAAATTCAGTTTAATGGCAAATTAATGGCAAGTCAAACTTGAGTATGCTTTTTCCATTTAAGTTTTTCATTATGCAGATGACATTTATACATTAACCATCCAACTAATAAATATGTATAACAGACTATAGCAAAAACAAATATGTCTTAATGTAATCATATATTTTGCGCAAAACACACACACACACGTTTGTTTTTGTAAAAATTGGGGACATTACATAGCTTTCCATTCATTTTATACTGTCCAAACCATATATTATATTGCCCTCACCCCACCCCTAAACCCAACCATCACAGGAGACTGTGTGCAGCTTTACTGTCTGATTAAACTCATTCTCTAGGATTTATAAGCATTTTGAGAAATGAGGACGTCACCAATGTCCTCATATTTCACCTCCTTTTTGTAATACCTGTGTCAGACCTGTGTCATTATACAGATTTGTGTCCTGATATGTCACAAACACACACACACACACTCACTCACTCACTCACGGTCAAAAGTTTGTGGTCAAGTAGGATTTTTAGATGTTTTAAAAATGCTTATCCTGCATACCAAGCTTGCATTTATTTAATCAAAAATACAGTACAAATGATAAAATTGTAAAATGTTATTGCACTATAAAATAACTTCAAATTTTAATATAATTATATATTCTATTGATTTTAAAGATGAATATTCATTACTCCAATCTTCAGAGTCACATGATTCTTTAGAAATCACTCTAATATTATTATTATTATTAATGGTAATAGTGATAAAAGCAATAATTACTTAAACAATAATTTCATTTGAAAGTACATACAATAAGAAGGCAGTTATTTACAATATTAATAAATATTTAACAATTTAACCTTTTTTTGCATCTATTAAATATATATGGTGGTTCATTACGCTGTGGCAACCCCAAGTAATAAAGAGACTAAGCCAAAATGAGAAAAAAAAATAATATATATATATATATATATATATATATATATATATATATATATATATATATATATATATGAGCAATTTTACACTCGTAGCAGTACGATATGGCACTGGTGGGGGCACGCCTCCCACCAGTGCCGATATACAGCCATATCGTACTGCTACGAGTGTAAAATTGCTCATTGCCTCCACCAGTGCCGATATACAGCCATATCGCACAGCTACGAGTGTGATATTGCGTTTATACAACAGTTTGACGGCACAATTGTGTATATTAACACAAAATCAAACATGGAGAGTCTCAAAAGCCCTTTTGTTTGAGGAACTACTTTCTTCCGCGTTGGATTCAAATCATAAGCTGACAGTTAAACAGCTGAGCAAGCATCTTTTAGACTTTAGATCTGTAGTGTCTGTTTTTTGCTGGTTGTATGTGGGCGGAGTAATACACAAAGGGTAAAGAGGGTGTACGGGTGCTGATATTACTTAAATATATCATGACTATCAGCCAATCAGATTCAAGAACCAGACAGAACTGTTGTATATATATATATATATATATATATATATATATATATATATATGGACCACCTGCACCTTCTCGGTCCAGTCAGATTGGAACCAGCTTCAGTTCATCAGCCAATATATAATAAATTGATTGTCACACCATGTTGAGGTTTTTAAATTTAATAAGTGGTTTTCAAATATAAATTAAACAAAATACAATTTTCAACTTGCAGTATGCTTTAGTCACATGATCTTGATGAGTATTTAACACTTAATTCAATAAGTAGCGTTCAGATAAAAATAAAATTATAAATAAATAAATAAAAAATGTCAGACCACAGTATTATAATAGTGCATTCAGTGAGTGGTATATGAAAATAAAATTGTCAAATGATCCTGCTTTGAGTTTTTGCTTCAGCTAGTGGTGTTTATGTATATTAAATGAATATATTCAATAATTTCATAATTAGGATTAAAAAATAATTAAACCCATAAATAAGTACTTTTTATTTTACTAAAATGTCACATAACATGTGCGGGCAGATATGTGTGGCTGTGTTGGTCTTTGCGTGTGTGTGTATGTGTCTGTTTGGCTGTGTGTATGTGCGAGTGTGCATGCAGATATGTGAAAATAGAGTGTGTGTGCGTCTCTCTTTGTGTGTGCATACAGGTATGTGCGTGTGTGTGCATGCATGCTCACGCGAATGTGTGTGTCTCTGTGTAGGTGTGTGTGTGTGTGTGTGTCAAACCTGTGTCCTGAGAGCTGTGCAGAGAGGGCAGGATCTCCAGCTTGGTGAGCTCAGAGGAGCTGGACAGGAGCTGCTGCGCCTCCATCAGAGAGCAGTGTTCAGTGCTCATGCCGTCTATAGCCAGCAGAATATCTCCCGCATGCAGAGCTCCACATCTGACCACACACATGCAGAGACCAGAAACAGACAGAAGGTGTGAAGTAAAGAAAGCAGAAAGCAACAGAAGAGAATGGCAATATGTGTTTGTGCTGAATGAAGAATGAAATGAGAATGAGCGAGTGCAGTTTTTTCTGATTAATTAAATTAGCATGTTTTGGTTGCAACACAAGCTGTGAGGGATGTAATCGGCAAAAGAGCAAGGTGACATTGAAAACTGTGCTTTGGGGATTAATTTTAAATTAAAGCATACTGTACATACTGTAAATATTCATCACGCCCAGAAAGCAAATATTTGCAATAGGGTTTTTTAATAGAGAGAAGATTTTTTTCCCCAACACATTTTCAAGCATAATAATAATTTCTAATAACTAATTTCTTTTGTATTTGCCATGATGACAGTACATACAACTTTACTAGTTATTTTGCAAGATGGGCAGCATGGTGGCTCAGTGGTTAGAACTGTCGCCTTACAGCAAGGAGGCTGCTGGTTCAGTATGGAAGCATACGAGTAGCATAATTCAATTCAAAATGTAATATGCAAAATGGCAATGCAATATGTTAAATGGCAGTGTATTTCTGTATTTGAATTAGCATTTTCCAAGACATATGAGCAGTGTTTGGTGCAGAATGAAAATGTAAATTAAATTACATTGTTTGCGTTTCTCATTTCAAACACTGTTTTAATATGTAAATTGTATCCACATTTTAAAGCTTCACAAGTAGCAAAATTAAATTGAAAATGCTGTACACAAACTGAATTTGTTGTGAATAAAGTACAAGCAGAAACTGTAGCAAAATGATCATTTAAATGTTATTTGTCCTAAATGCATTTACACTCGCGTCTAGGAAACGCAGGATTACATTTTCAGCATAACAGCATGGGATGTGTGTAGCAAAATTAATTTTGAAATGTAATACGCAAAACGATAATGCAATATGTAAATGGCAGTGTATTTCTGTATTTCAGTTAGCATTTTCCAAGACATATGTGCAATGTTTGCTGCAGAATGAAAATGAAAATGAAAAAAACATAATGCATTTTCATTTAACACACCGAACCGAACACACGAATGAAAGCCGATTTGAAATTGAAAAGGCATTCTGGCCTGGCCACGCCCACAGACGGTCGCCGACACTGCAAGGCGGGTTTTAGGTTATGTCGTCACAGCTGCAGCGAGGACTATTTGGGACATTTGGCAGCATAACCATGGCGAAGTCTGTTCCTCAGCGGCTTCGTGAAGCTGCACGAGCCCTCGAGCGTGAACTGGGAAATACTTTAGAAAACCAATCACCTCCTAGCTCAGTAAACTTGGCTTAAGGTTTGATATTCGAGCACGCAGTTTTAGGGATCATATGCTTCCATAGTTCAGGCCACGGCTGGATCAGTTGGCATTTCAGTGTGGAGTTTGCATTTTCTCCCTGTGTTCGCGTGGGTTCCCTCCGGATGCTCCGGTTCACCCCACAGTCCAAATACATGCGCTATAGGGGAATTGGGTAAACTAAATTGGCCGTAGTGTGTGTGTTAATGAGAGTGTATGGGTGTTTTCCAGTACTGCGTTGCAACACAGCATATGCTGCGTAAGACATATGGCAGAATAGTTGGCGATTCATTCAGCTGTGGCGACCCCAGATAAATAAAGGCCTAAGCTGAAAGAAAATAAATGAATTTTGCAAGGTAATAGTATTCAGCTTAAAGTGCCATTTAAAGGCTTAACTACACTCATTGGCCAATTTATTAGGTACATCTGTCCAACTGCTCGTTAACTGAACTTTCTAATCAGCCAATCACATGGCAGCAAGTCAATGCATTTAGGTATGTAAACATGGTCAAGTCGATCTGCTGCAGTTCAAACAGAACATCAGAATGGGGAAGAAAGGTGATTTCAGTGACGGCATGGTTGCTAGTGCCAGACGGACTGGTCTGAGTATTTCAGAAACTGCTGATCTACTGGGATTTTCACGCACAACCATCTCTAGGTTTTACAGAGTCCAAAAAAGAGAAAATATCCAGTGAGCGGCAATTCTGTGGGTGCAAATGCCTTGTTGATGTCAGAGGAGAATGGCCAGACTGGTTCCAGCTGACAGAAAGACAACAGTAACTCAAATAACCAGTCGTTACAAGAGGATTGGAAAAACGTCTGGTCTGATGAGTCTCGATTTCTGCTGTGACATTCGGATGGTATGGTCAGAATTTGGCATAAACAACATTAAAGCATGGATCTATACTGTCTTGTTTCAACGGTTCAGGCTGATGGTGGTGTAATAATGTGGGGGATATTTGGCACACTTTGGGCCCATTAGTGCCAACTGAGCAATGTGTCAATGCCTGAGCCTACCTGAGTATTGTTGCTTTATGACCACAGTGTACCCATCTTCTGATGGCTACTTCCAGCAGGATAGCGCACCATGTCATAAAGCACAAATCATCTTAGACTGGTTTCATGAACATGACAATAAGTTCACTGCACTCAAAGGGCCTCCACAGTCACCAGATCTCAATTCAATAGAGCACCTTTCGTATGTGGTGGAACAGGAGATTCACATCATGGATGTGCAGCTGACAAATCTGCTGCAACTGCGTGATGCTATCATGTCAATATGGACCAAAAAAGAATGTTTCCAGTGCCTTGTTGAATCTATGCTACAAAGGATTAAAGCAGTTCTGAAGGAAAAAGTGGGTCCAACCCGGTACTAGTAAGCTGTACCTAATAAAGTGGCCGATGAGTGTAGGTTTAATACGCAAGTTATTAGAGAACAGTGCTTTGTTCTGTGGCCAATCAAAAACATATTTCTAAAGGGAGTTAATGATATTGACACTAAAAATAAAAACTTAGCCAGCTTTTATTCCAGCCAAGCTAAAAGAAATAAGACTTAATTATAGGAAGATTATAGAAAAAACACGAAATACTGTGAAAATGAATACAAATATTTTATATTTTTAGAACATTGGCAGCTGGTTGATTTCATATATACTTTCAGATATACTTATAAATCCCTAACTGTGAGTTTTACTATATAAAAATATAAAATATTTTTATATAGTGTATTTACAACTCACAGTTAGGGATTTATACGTATATCTGAAAGTATATATGAAATCAACCAGCTGCTAATTGCTAATAAATTGCTTATTCAGCATAATAGTTGTATGCATATATGTGACGCCTGCTGCGCTGTCATTTGTCTTCCGTGTCTGTCTGTGTGTCTGTTTTGCTCCCTCTACAGATGCGCTGTAACATTGCGGGGCATAATCAGGTGGATGGGGAACACCTGAGTCTAAGTGAGCGCTCCTTTATCAGCGTCCTGCCACTGTTTGGGAGTCTGATTCTTCCGGCTAAGGGTTGGGACGGAGACCAGCGGCGTGCGAGTTGGCGGGGCGTTCTTGCCTAATGTTTGATCACAGTGGGCTTAAATAAAACTTTTGTAACGTGATTTTTGGCTTCCCCCTCTTATTTTTTACTTGTTTCGCCCCGAGGGCGTAACAATTGGGGGCTCGTCCTTGTGAAGACTATTTTTTGCGTCGATCGGTTTGTTTTGGTTAGATTTTCGTTTGGTAAGTGTTTTATTTTATTATGTTTTGCTTTGATTATTAGCTTATTTTGTTAGGAGGGGGAATGTAGTAGTTGGCAGGCAATTTGTGGTCTCCGTCCTGCCCAAGTGTAATATTTGATTAAGTTCTAATCATAGTCTAATCCGTCAAAAGAAACCTAGCCAAATTGTGCAGAAATAAACTGTCCCCGGGTAGGTGAAGAACGTGTCTTCGGATACGTTATTTTTTTATTTTAGTTTGTTGTTTTTGGCTGGCTCGGGGCTTGGTAGCATTTGTCTCGGGAGCACGGCCGAGGTTTGGGGAATTACTTGTACATTGGTGGTTCTCCCAAACTTGCGGTATATACCCAACAAACACATTTACGTTGTAGCGATGTCTGCACAACGTTGTATTTTTTCAAAGGCAACGTTGCCGCTTACGTGCTCGCTACATTGTCACAACGTAGAAATGTAAGACGTGAGAAGGCTGTAGCAACGTTGTCGTGCGACATTCAGCAACCGCGAGGCGGCGTTCTTACTACTTGTATTGATATTTTTTTGTGGCAGTTTATCATTACTGCCTAGAATACAGGATAAGCAGCAATTCTTTTCCAGTATTGCTTAATATGAAATATTGTTCATTTATTTTTCCTATTTAATTTAAAAACTGCATGTGTAAACTTTAAAGTGTAAAAATGCCACACAAATGAATATCAAACTTTTTATTATATATTTCACAACATTTAATAAATACAGTACACATACAGTATCTAATTATAAGCAAACAGTATAAAATAAAGTTTATATATATATATATATATATATATATATATATATATATATATATATATATATATATATATATATATATATATATATATAATTAAACTAAAGGGTAAACAAACAAGAAAAGTAAACAAGAAATCATTAAAAGGTAAATAAATATATAAATAAATATATAAATTAAAATTCAAACACTGGGCAGTGAAGCTCTGGACTGGAGAATACAGCAGACCGGGGAGCGCAGCTGAAGACCAGTCGTAGTTGTTGGTATGGAGAAAGCAGTCAGAGGAAGAAACAAATTCAACGGATAATCCAGCTTCAGAGATCCACAGCAGACAAAAGTCAAAATAGGCAGTGAACAAGAGAGGACAGATCAGAGCTTGACACAACAGCACTACACAGGAAATGACTATGACTAGCAAGTTATTGAAGTTTCAGACATTTATTGTAATTTCATTACATATAAAATCTCCAGAGTAATTATGTAGCCTACTTTATTTTAATGTTTTAATAATATATCATATACCAAAATTACAAACAATTAAATAAATTTAGAGATACAGGGAAAACAGGTTTGAGTTAACAGAAGTCAGAGTTAGTCTCCGAATACTTACTGTAAATTATGAGAAGAGGTCCTGTAGTTGTGGCGTTGCTCGCTGTTAATGAAATGTTAAACTTAGTGTCATTTCAATAACAGCTGTACAAAATAATAAAGTAATTTTTCATAAGCATGATCTATTTTCCACATTATGGACATGCGGTTTTAGGTAACATAACTACATTTAATAGTAAATAGAATAGTATACTTCTTACCTCATTCAATTCTTCTTTCCATCAGGAATTACAGCAACACTGATCTGAGGTGAATTCAACAGCTGAAAACATTCTGAAAGACAAGTTACATAAGTAATTTGAAAACAACAGTGAGTGATTAAACAATAGTTTTATGCAACTTACGCATAATTAAAATCCAGAAATTATCAATAGAAGATTACCTCCATGTAAAAATAGCCTGTTGAGTAAAGAAAAGAGTGGGTTTTAAATAAAACATCAAAAGACCCATCAAAATAGAAATTTAGACTAGCAGACCTTTTAATTACTATCTATATTAATTAGGCATATGAACCTCAATTTATATACTTTAACTTATAGGGATAGCTCACCCAAAACTGACAATTCTGCCATTTTAGCCTCATTCTTTATTTGTTCCAAACTTATTTAGCTTTTTTTCTGCTAAACAATAAAGAAGATGATTAAATAAAGCTGGAAAACTGTAACTATTTAATTCCATAGTGTTTTCCTACCATGAAAGCAAATGCTTACAGTCTTTAGTGTTCAACAGAATAAAGAAACTTAAAGGTTTGGAATCACTTATTATTTACAGGGCAAATAATTCGTGAGTACATTTCATTTTTGAGTGAACTGTTCCTTTAACGGGACGCAATCTGCACAGAGGTGTTTTGTTTTTAAAAGTTATTTTGTGTGTTTTGTAAAAAGTGGGTCGGCTCGTGTGATGAAGTATCATACTAACTGATCACTATGGATATGGAAAAAACTGAACTTCAAAAACATTATTGTCCATTTGACTAAAGACAAGGCGTAGGTAAATAATCAGGAAATGTTTTATCGAGAGATTTAACATAATGATTTTAATGTTGTTGTCGTCCGTTAACGGAATGCCGAAATGTTACTCGCTCGTAATAACTTCATTACGGCTTTTGTGTGTGTGTAATGTTGGAACAGATTGTTGTCGAAATCATAGGTTTGTTTGAATATTCACGATTTATGTATCTTATTTAGCATGAAGAAATAAAGCAATACTCACGTCTCCTCGGTCGTTGATGAATGAGACGACGGCTTGTTGAAATTTAAACTGATTCAGCTGTGACCAGTAAATGTTGTACAGTGGTCGTCCACGCCACCTAAGCACAACCTAAAGCATGCGACCCTCATGATGTTTAAATGGCAACCTTATGACATCGTTGTGACAACCTTTAGAAACAACGTAGAATCCTCAACCTTTTTGCAATGTTGGTACAACGTTGTAGGAAGGTCGCTACGTTGAGGCAACGTTGTGTGTTTGTTGGGTAGTGCATAAATTCCCGGTCTTGGGCCAGTTGAAGATTAGGGTCTACATTAGTGAAGAGTCGGGGAGGTTTTATTTCTGTGTGATTGGTTGCAATAACGGTGATATTATTATTATTATTATTGGATTGGAGTTAATTGGATTTTTTTTTTTCCTATGGCGAGTGTTGTGGAAACGTTTGTTCAAACTCCGTCGGAGGACTTATTAGACTTAATGACGAAGGATCAATTATTAGAATTAGCAACTCATTACGAAATTGAGCTCTCCGCACTTCAGAAGAGAACGAAGGAGGGGATAAAGCAGATTTTAAAAGCGTCGCTGTTTGATCTGAATGTGCTGGTGGAAGCACCGGCTCCGATACAACCTGGGTTTGGTGCACTTTCATTCGAGCAGCAGAAGGAGTTGTTGATGTTGCAGCGCGACACTGAGTGTGAAAAACGGCGTTTAGATTGTGAGAAAGCTAAAATAGAACATAAGATTGAGGAGAGTCGATTGGAGCAGCAGCGCGTGCAGGTCGAGCAGAAACGACTTGATCTTCTAAAAGAGGGTAAGTTCCCTGCTGAAAGTGTTGTAGCCTCCTCTCCTAAATTGGATATTGTTAATAATTTGCGCTTGGTTCCGCCGTTTAATGAGTGTGATGTGGAAACTTTTTTTCTGTTATTTGAGAGGATTGCTGTAGCTTATAAGTGGAGTGACATTGAGCGCACCTTACTCCTTCAGTGCGTTTTGACGGGAAAGGCCCAGCAAGCGTATTCTGCTTTATCAGTTGAGGAGAGTCAAATTTACGAAAATGTGAAGTCATCTGTTTTAAAGATTTATGAGCGTGTGCCGGAAAGTTATCGCCAGCAGTTTCGTTCTTTGGGGCGTGAATCCAATCAAACGCATGTGGAATTTGTGAGAGATCTAACTTTGCGATTTAATCGTTGGCGTATGTCGGCAGAAGTGACCACCTTGGATGATCTGATAAATTTGGTTTTATTGGAGCAATTTAAAAATACGCTTCCAGATATTGTTGTCACTTATTGCCGAGCGTAATGTTAAGACCGCGTCCCAGGCAGCAGTGCTGGCCGATGAGTGGGAACTCATTCATAAAACTCGTGCAGACGGGTTCAGAAGTGATCGCCTTTCTCCCTGCTTAAGTTCTCCATCCGTTTATTTGAACCAGGCAAGGCGTCCTAAAAGTCCATCAAATAGACACGATTTGACTTGTAACTACTGCTTAGAAGAAGGGCATTGGAAATCAAATTGTCCCGTTCTTAAATCAAAAAGTGCCAAAGCACAGCTAACTAAATTCGCCGGTTTTGTAAAGCCCGCTGCGCTTGTGGGTCCTGTACCGCTGTCCGCTCTGTCAGCTGAAACACCGGCGAATACATCAAGCGTGTTAGACCGCCAGGATATTTTTAATCCGTTTATTTCGGATGGTTTTGTGTCACTTAAAAGTGGTAATAGGATAGCAGTAAAAATTCTCCGAGATACAGGATCATCGGCTTCCTTTATTTTGGAATCTATATTGCCGTTTTCACTGGAGTCTGACACTGGTAAATCGTTGTTAATTCGTGGCATTGGATTAAATGCATTATCTGTACCCTTACATAAAGTGACTCTGAATTGTGACTTAGTGCAGGGCGATGTAGAGCTTGGCGTGCGACCTGTTCTGCCCGTTGAAGGCGTGTCACTTATTCTTGGCAATAATCTGGCGGGCGGACGCGTTTGGGTTGGGGAAACGCCACCTTTGATAGTTTCTAACCCGCCTCCCTATTGTGACTGTCTGGATGAGAGTGCTCCGCAAAATCCTGATGTGTTTGTTGCTTGTGCAGTGACTCGATCTGCTAGGCGGGCGCAATCTGAAGTAAAACCTGTAAGTACTGAACATTTTTTTCCGTTAACTGATTACCCACTGGCCGTTTATAGGGAAGAGCTCTCGAAGGAACAGCAGAGCGATGTAACTTTAAAAGCTCAGTATGAGCAAGTTTATGATGATGTTGATATTCGGAACCGGGCACAGGGTTACTTCATCAGAGATGGGGTATTATTGAGAAAATGGTCTCCACATGCTGGTTTTTGTGTGGGGGATCCTTTTGTCCAGGTTCCTGGACATGTCGGGCTTTTAGGCAATGAGCGAGCTGATGCAGCTGCTAAAGATGCTTTGAAGCAAGTAATGAACAAATGCCAAATTCCTCCGTCAGAGATAAAACCTTTTATCAACGCTTACATTTTAAACAAGTGGCAAAAGGAATGGGATGCATTAGAAAACAATAAACTACATGAAATCCAAACTGAAGTTTCACACAGAATTTTAAGACATTTTAAGAATCGATTTGATCAAATAGTTTTTACCAGATGCCGTATTGGACATACGAGAATTACACATGGATTTTTGCTCCAAGGTGAAAACCCCACTCAGTGTTTGTGCTGCAAAACTCCTATCACTGTAAAACATATTTTACTGGACTGTCCTGCTTTTACTGATTCCAGAAGGACTTTTTATGAAATGAACTCTTTTAAGGACATTTTTGACAAAGTGGAACCAGAAAAGATTTTAGAATTTTTATCATGTATTAACACAAAAAATCTTATTTAATTTATGTTTTTATTTTGTTTGTTGATTTTTAAATTGTATATTTATTGTTGAAAGATTCCTGCCATGAAGATAGCCTTGGTTGCTGACATGGCACTAAATAAAAAATACATTACATTACATTACCTTTTGTCCAGGTGGTGGTGCCCGTTAAATGGCGGCCGGTAGTTTTAAAAACTGCCCATGATGGTCTTGCCGGTCATGCTGGCATTAAAAAGACGTATGACAGAATTCTTCGTTATTTTTACTGGCCACGAATCAAAAAAGATGTCGCCAGTTATGTTAAAACCTGTCATACATGCCAGTTGACTGGTAAGCCTAATCAGCCGTTAAAACCGGCGCCTCTGCAGCCCATTTCTGCCGTATGCCAACCTTTCGAGCATCTCATCATTGACTGTGTTGGGCCACTCCCTCGCTCGAAAGCGGGGAGTGAATATCTGCTAACAGTGATGTGCCAGGTCACTCGTTATCCGGCCGCGTTTCCTTTGCGTTCTATTAACACTAAGGCTATTGTTAAAGCTCTCACTCAATTTATTTCTATTTTTGGCTTACCTAAAGTTATTCAGTCCGATCAGGGAAGTAATTTTACTTCAAACGTGTTTGCCGAAGTTCGTCATTTGGGGATTAAGCACAATTTGTCCACTGCGTATCATGCGCAAAGTCAAGGTGCGCTAGAGCGCTTCCATTCCACCTTAAAATCCTTGCTCCGGGCTTATTGCGTTGAGATGGACAGAGATTGGGAGGAGGGCCTCCCGTGGCTGATGCTGTCAGCCCGGGAAGTAACTCAACAAAGTCTTGGCTATAGCCCGAATGAACTCGTTTTTGCTCATAAAGTTCGGGGGGTACTGGCTGTTTTGCACGATCAGTGGACCGATTTAGATCCGCCAGAAAAATTGTCGGATTATGTTTTGGGTTTTCGTCGACGGCTTTCGTTGGCATGGGAACTAGCTAAAAAGCAGTTGGGTAGTTCCCAGAAAAAGATGAAGCGCCTGTTTGACCGTCGCACTGAACGCCGACAGTTTAGCGTGGGAGACCAGGTTGTTGCGCTCCTCCCGGTGTTGGGATCGCCCTTTCAAGCCAAGTACACTGGGCCATATAAGGTGACGCACATTGGCAGTAATGACAATTACACTATTTTAACACCAGATCGTAAAAAGAAAACACAAGTTTGTCACGTTAATATTTTAAAGCCATATTTTAATCGAGACTGTGTCACACCAATGCAGGTAAATCCTGTAGCGCTGGTTGATAGTTTTCCTGAGCACTATGCGCATCATGTGATGAATATGCAGGCGGATGAATTGAAAACACCCGATGATTGCGTGTTGCAGGGTAGGTTAAAGAATTCTGAGACTTTTAAAAAGTTGTTATTCGATTTTAAACATCTAGATGCTACTCAACAACAAGAATTAATTCAGTTGTTATCGGAGTTTCCACAGTTATTTTCCGATGTACCGACACAGACGAGTGTTTTGACGCATGATATAGATGTGGGGGAAGCCACGCCTATCCGCCAGCGCTTTTATCGTGTTCCCCTGAATAAACGTGATGTATTGAGAGCAGAAGTTCAGTATTTGCTCGACAATAAACTGGCTGAACCCTCTTCCTCTTGCTGGTCATCTCCGTGTCTTTTAGTTCGGAAGTCCGACGATAGTTTCCGCTTTTGTACGGACTATAGAAAATTAAATTCAGTAACAAAACCAGACTCCTTTCCTCTACCGAGGATGGAGGATTGTATTGATCAGGTCGGTGCTGCAAAATTTGTGACTAAATTGGATTTACTTAAGGGCTATTGGCAGGTCTACTTAAGTGAGCGTGCGAGGGAATTATCGTCGTTTATAACACCTGATGGGTTATTCTCCTACCGGGTTATGAGCTTCGGGCTGCGAAACGCGCCCGCAACGTTTCAGAGATTAATGAACAAAATAGTCGCGGGATTAGAAGGGGTTACCGTTTATTTGGACGATACGATTGTTGTGAGTGATAGCTGGCCGGAGCATCTTTGTCGTTTGCGCCGCCTTCTCGATCGCCTCTCGCAGGCCAACCTTACCATCAATCTCGCTAAATGCGAAATTGCAGGGGCGACGGTGACGTACCAACAAACACACAACGTTGCCTCAACGTAGCGACCTTCATACAACGTTGTACCAACATTGTAAAAAGGTTGAGGATTCTACGTTGTTGCTAAAGGTTGTCACAACGATGTCATAAGGTTGCCATTTAAACATCATGAGGGTCGCATGCTTTAGGTTGTGCTTAGGTGGCGTGGACGACCACTGTACAACATTTACTGGTCACAGCTGAATCAGTTTAAATTTCAACAAGCCGTCGTCTCATTCATCAACGACCGAGGAGACGTGAGTATTGCTTTATGTCTTCTTGCTAAATAAGATACGTAAATCGTGAATATTCAAACAAACCTACGATTTCGACAACAATCTGTTCCAACATTACACACACACACAAAAGCCGTAATTATTACGAGGAAGTAACATTTCGGCAATCCGTTAACGGACGGCAACAACATTAAAATCATTATGTTAAATCTCTCGATAAAACATTTCCTGATTATTTACCTACGCCTTGTCTTTAGTCAAATGGACAATAATGTTTTTGAACTTCAGTTTTCTCCATATCCATCGTGATCAGTTAGTATACTTCATCACACGAGCCGACCCACTTTTTACAAAACACACAAAATAACTTTTAAAAACAAAACATCTCTGTGCAGATTGCGTCCCGTTAAAGGAAGAGTTCACTCAAAAATGATATGTACTCACGAATTATTTGCCCTGTAAGTAATAAGTGATTCCAAACCTTTAGGTTTCTTTATTCTGTTGAACACTAAAGACTGTAAGCATTTGCTTTCATAGTAGGAAAAGACTATGGAATTAAATAGTTACAGTTTTCCAGCTTTATTTAATATATCTTCTTTATTGTTTAGCAGAAAAAAGCTAAATAAGTTTGCAAACAAATAAAGGATGAGGCTAAAATGGCAGAATTGTCAGTTTTGGGTGAGCTATCCCTATAAGTTAAAGTATATAAATTAATGTTCATATGCCTAATTAATATAGATAGTAATTAAAAGGTCTGCTAGTCTAAATTTCTATTTTGATTGGTCTTTTGATGTTTTATTTAAAACCCACTCTTTTTTTTGCTCAACAGGCTATTTTTACATGGAGGTAATCTTCTATTGATAATTTCTGGATTTTATTTATGCGTAAGTTGCATAAAACTCTATTGTTTAATCACTCACTGTTGTTTTCAAATTACTCATGTAACTTGTCTTTCAAAATGTTTTCAGCTGTTGAATTCACCTCAGATCAGTGTTGCTGTAATTCCTGATCTATGGAAAGAAGAATTGAATAAGGTAAGAAGTACACTACTCTATTTACTATTAAATGTAGTTATGTTACCTAAAACAGCATGTCCATAGTGTGGAAAATAGATCATGCTTATGAAAAATTACTTTATTATTTTGTACAGCTGTTATTGAAATGATACTAAGTTTAACATTCCATTTACAGCGAGCAACGCCACAACTACAGGGCCTGTTCTTTCTCTACTCATAATTTAAGTAAGTATTCGGAGACTAACTCTGACTTCTGTTAACTCAAAACTGTTTTCACTGTATCTCTAAATTTATTTAATTGTATGTAATTTTGGTATATGATATATTATTAAAACATTAAAATAAAGTAGGCTACATAATTACTCTGGAGATTTTATATGTAATGAAATTACAATAAATGTCTGAAACTTCAATAACTTGCTAGTTATAGTCATTTCCTGTGTAGTGCTGTTGTGTCAAGCTCTGATCTGTCCTCTCTTGTTCATTGCCTATTTTGACTTGTGTCTGCTGTGGATCTCTGAAGCTGGATTATCCGTTGAATTTGTTTCTTCCTCTGACTGCTTTCTCCATACCAACAACTACGACTGGTCTTCAGCTGCGCTCCCCGGTCTGCTGTATTCTCCAGTCCAGAGTTTCACTGCCCAGTGTTTGAATTTTAATTTATATATTTATTTATATATTTATTTACATTTTAATGATTTCTTGTTTACTTTTCTTGTTTGTTTACCCTTTAGTTTAATTTATATATATATACTTTTATATATTTATATATATATAATCTAAACTTTATTTTATACTGTTTGCTTATAATTAGATACTGTATGTGTACTGTATGTATAAAATTTTGTGAAATATATAATAAAAAGTTTGATTATTAATTTGTGTGGCATTTTTACACTTTAAAGTTTACACATGCAGTTGTTAAATTAAATAGGAAAAATAAATGAACAATATTTCATATTAAGCAATACTGGAAAATAATTGCTGCTTATCCTGTATTCTAGGCAGTATTGATAAACTGCCACAAAAAATATTAATACAAGTAGTAAGAACGCCGCCTCGCTGTTGCTGAATGTCGCACGACAACGTTGCTACAGCCTTCTCTCGTCTTACATTTCTACGTTGTGACAATGTAGCGAGCACGTAAGCGGCAACGTTGCCTTTAAAAAAATACAACGTTGTGCAGACATTGCTACAACGTAAATGTGTTTGTTGGGGTACCTGGGCAAGGTAGTGGGACAAGGACAGGTGCGTCCAGTGAGGGCGAAGGTGCAGGCGATAGATGAATATCCGGTGCCTGTCACTAAGAAAGAATTAATGCGCTTTTTGGGACTTGTAGGGTTTTACCGCTGTTTTTGTAGAAACTTTTCCACAGTGGTTGCCCCTTTAACTGATCTGCTTAAGTCCAAAGCTTTATTTGTGTGGTCCGAGTCTTGTCAAACTGCGTTCGATGCAGTGAAGGCGTTGCTTACGTCAGCACCAGTCCTGATGGCTCCCCGGCTAGGAGAACCATTTAAGATTATGGTGGATGCCAGTAAAGAGGGAGCGGGTGCAGTGTTGGTTCAAGAGGATGATGTGGGCATCGAGCGTCCGGTTTGTTTTTTCTCACGAAAATTCAATAGTTATCAACGGAATTATTCTACCATCGAAAAAGAAGCGCTCGCATTAATTTGGGCTCTCCAACACTTTGAGGTGTATGTGGGAGGAGATAGTTCACCTTTAACGATTTATAGCGATCATAATCCTCTTACCTTTTTGCACTCGCTTAAAAATCCTAACCAACGGCTTATGCGCTGGTGCTTGTTTCTCCAACCTTTTCATTTGGACATTCGGCACTTAAAAGGCTCTGAGAATATAGTGGCCGACGCCCTGTCTAGGGCCCCCTTGTAAATATGGGTTTGTATTCACTTTCTTTTTATTATGCACATGTTTATGGTTTATTGTATGGAAACGTTGTTTCCTGTTTATGGGGGAGGGTGTGACGCCTGCTGCGCTGTCATTTGTCTTCCGTGTCTGTCTGTGTGTCTGTTTTGCTCCCTCTACAGATGCGCTGTAACATTGCGGGGCATAATCAGGTGGATGGGGAACACCTGAGTCTAAGTGAGCGCTCCTTTATCAGCGTCCTGCCACTGTTTGGGAGTCTGATTCTTCCGGCTAAGGGTTGGGACGGAGACCAGCGGCGTGCGAGTTGGCGGGGCGTTCTTGCCTAATGTTTGATCACAGTGGGCTTAAATAAAACTTTTGTAACGTGATTTTTGGCTTCCCCCTCTTATTTTTTACTTGTTTCGCCCCGAGGGCGTAACATATATATATATATATATATATATATATATATATATATATATATATATATGTATATGTGTGTGTATGTATATGGATTTGTGTAGTGTGCTGTATCTATGCATGTGCTCACCGGTCTGCAACACTGGCAGGTTTGATCTTCTGGATGGTGATGACCTGTTTGTTCCTGTAGAGGGAGGTAGAGAGACTGAGACCCAGAACTGAGCCTGCGGAGCGAGCAATATCCACCTGAAGCGGCCCAGAGGACTTCTGCACTGAATCTGATGATAGCAGCCCAGAACACACCCAGAGAGATGAAAACAAGAAAAGATGTTTCATTTTTCATTTCAAAAATAGAAAATGCCATATTTCTAAATTTTGACCAAAACAAACATTTATTTGTTTTTATGAGGCTGTTAAAATTTACATATTTTGAAGAGTAAATTTATCTGAACAAAATTACAGTAAGATTTTTTTAACATAATTTTGTTTACATTTAATTTTTACATAATTTACACATTTTTAAGCGTGAATTTACACAAAATATTTTTTTAATAGTGAATTTATCTGAACAAAACTACAGTAAGATTGTGCCCCTGGACAACAAAATGTACATATTGTTTCTACATAATTTAACTTTATTTATTTTTTACATAATTTACACATTTTTAAGCGTAAATTTACACAAAATGTAATATATATAATATATTTTTATATTATATATATTTTTATTTTATAATATATTTTATATAATAATTTTTTTATATATATATAATTTTTGCTTCATTTACATATTTTGAGAGTAAATTTATATGAACAAAATTACAGTAAAATTGGGACCCTGGACAACACAATTTACAGATTTTTTTTTTTTTTTTGAGAATTTTTACATAATTTGCATATTTGTAAGAGTGAATTTATCCCATCAAAATGCGAGTAAAACCGTAATCCTGGACCACAAAACCAGCAGATATATTTGTAGGAATAACCAACTATACAATGTATCGATCAAAACTATAGATTTTTTATTTATGCCCAAAATCATTAGAATATTAAGCAAAGATCCATAAAATTTCATAATGTTCCATAAAGCCATTTTGTCAATTTGCTATTGCAAATTAATAAATTAATATATTTAAATTTATTTATCAGTAAGAACTTACTGTGAAAACTATAAAGGTGATTTTCTCAATAGATTTTTGAACACTCAGACTTCCAAATTAAAATTTTTCAGCCAAACACTGTCTAATACAAAAAACCATACATCAATACAAACTTATTTATCATCAGCTTTCGTGTGATTTATAAATCTATATTTCCAAAAATTGGCAATTATGACACAATAATGAAATACTATTCGATTATTGTGTTTAATTCGAACAAAGAAGAAATCTAAATGTAAATCTCATGTGACATAATAAATACCTTTATTTCCCCTTTTGTTCTTTTAAAGGTGCTGTATGTAAGCTTTTGACTCTTCTAAAGCATAAAAATGCCATAATATTCATGTTTATTAATTTATTTATATATAGCTCTTTTTACAATATGTTTGCAGATATTTAAGATTAAGTGAACATTCTTGTTTATCTGAAAAACATTGTTAAAGTCTGATATTCTGCTTTGAAAATGTGAGCCAGAGTTTACACACCCCTTAAAGGCACCCCTGCATTAGCTAATAGATATCCTGAAAACTAAGGCCCCGTTTACACTGCCAGTTAAATGTGACCCAATTCCGATTTTTGCTATGTGATACAGATGGGATCTGTTCTATGACCGTTTAAACGCGAAAAAAACACATGCATTCGGATATTCAGAGATCTGTTTCAGGCCTCCTTAATATGTGGAAATAAATCAGATATAGATCGGATCTGTGACAATGCGACTGTCATGTAAACCGGCAGATCGGATTTATTGAGGCATTCTGTTCTGTACACCATTAAACTTGAGACAGTGTGGTGCTTCTCCACGGTTTAAATGACAGAAAGAAGAGCGTGTGTGGAGATGCCGACAAGTTAAACAACATCAGAGGAAACACAGAGGAGGAAAGTGGTCAGTCGCCACAATTTGCTCCCACCAGACCTGAGACCTCTCTCGTACCCACACATTTTTCTGAATGGTGGAGGACATCATAAAGCATGTAAACAATTTGCGCAAGCTGCAATGACGGCCCTTTCCCGCCTCAAAATCATTTTAAATGTGGGCGAACTTCGTGTTATAGCTTTTTGTCGCTATTAATACACGCACTGCGGGCTACACATAGAACAACTTTATTCTCGCACACAGGCAAAGGCAACATCTTCAACTACACACACACATCAGGGCCATACCATTACATAAACTGCGTGGGGGTAAATCAGGACTAAACCATTCACTGCTTATACTACACTTCGCATATTTCGCAGAGCTAAAAACAAGACAATTTCCTCCATCGTAGCTAGTGTGGCACAGATGCTAGAACCCGCCTTTATGCATGCGCGACATCATAAATTGGATGGCAAGTGTAAACGCATGAATTGGATATGGGTCACAATTAAAACAACGTGTAAACAGACAGGCAGATATAGGCAACAAATCGGAATTGGGCATCAAGACCTGACAGTATAGACCTTTTGCATGGCTGCTGCAAGGAGGGCGCCATAGCGACCAGCGTCTTCTGGTAGAATGCTAAAAACTTCCGTTTACAGCGTGTACAACTGGTAATTTGCGCTCCGAAAATGGGTTTCAATAGCGTTTTTAATGGATAACAGTGTTTTTGTGACACACAACTTAGAAATGTGTCTGTTAAAGCAGTTATAATCTGTCACATGTGGTTCAAGCGCGTCAGAAATATGAGAAAAACGTTCTCCTAGTTCACGTGTCTGCCGTAAGAAATAACAGTGTGTGTGTGTGTGTGCATTCCCGGCCTGTCAGCTGTTAGCTCAGCGGCTCTTTAACACACACACACACACACAGAGAGAGAGAGAGAGAGAGAGAGAGAAAAAAATAAAATAAAAAATCCTGGACTCCTAAGGAAAAGAGAATATGTCAACAGTGTGACACAAACCAAATAGAGGATGAGACACACTTCCTTCTGTTTTGCCCCAAATACACCACGACTAGAGAAATATTTTTCCCCCAATTTGAAACATTGATCAATTCATTTTTTAATTTTAATGACTCAGAAAAACTTTACCATATACTCGGAGAGGACGAATTGACATTTAGACTAGCTGCAAAATATGTATATACCCTACACACCATAAGAAATGGTTAATGTAAATTTGTGTCTTATTTAAATAATTTAAACTTTTTACTATTATTATTATTATATTTATCAAATGTTTTTTTTTGTGTCATTATATCTTATTTGTATTACTATTAATTATTATTTTCAATGGTTTTAATATGTTTCATATTTGAAATGCTTTGGCAATACTGTATTTAATGTCATGCCAATAAAGCAACTTGAACTGAACTTGAACTGAACTGAGAGAGAGAGAGAGAGAGAGAGAGAGAGAGAGAGAGAGAAAGAGAGAGAGAGAGAGACAGACAGACAGACAGACAGACAGACAAGAGGAAGTGAGAGAGCAAACCAGAGTACTGGCATGAAACTTAACAGGTATGAAAGTCGTGCAATTTACAAAAATGACCAATAAAAGTCTGTTATTGATCCTCTGCTGGCTGATTTGCTGATCATTCTAATCGCGAGCCATTTGTGTTTTATTCCATGTGTTGTTTTTACCACGGTTTGTGTTTTTCTGTCATTTCGAAATGACACTAGCCTATATTTTCACTTTGTCACAGTTATTAAATCAGTGTGTCAGTGGCATAGTACAGGCTATGTGTGTGTGTCAAACATTTTGGTGGACTACATTTGTTTGGGCTGGTTATATATTTGAAATAAAGAGAAAATGTTGACTTTAGCGATGACGAGGCTTCATTTAAACTGCAGAAGATGCCGTCTGACAACGAGGGGAAAATGCCTCACAGCAGCTGTTTTCCATCCTATTAGATCGCATTTCTTTAAATGATCAGTCCAGGAGATGGTGCTGATGGACAACAGTATTAGTTCAAAGAGGATAAAAGCAGGTAAAGTAGACTTAAACTATCGTGTCCAAATGTGACTGTTTACACGCATCAGCTGCCGACCGGAAGTTCTTCGCATTCTCCTTGTGCATACGCGCAAAGCATAATGGGTAATTTTGCGTTCCAAGAAAAAGGTCTATAAACGGGGCCTAACAATACTGATACTAACATCTATAAAACTATATTTTATTCTTATGGGATCTTTAAAGGATCTTGGATCTAATTCACGTTTGGGTTTTTTCTTTTTTGCAAGCTTTGAAAATATTCACTGAAGGTTAGAATAGAAACCTGGCCAACGACAAACTAAAAGTATGTTAGGAGTATAAAGCGTGCACAGCAGAAGCTGCAATCATTTGTTCTTTGGACATTTCTTATAGTGCAATCCAGCTCTTATTAAGACAAATGCCATTCAGGAGAAGCAAAAGAGACCTCATCGTTTTGTTTTTTCTCGCTCCTATGGGACTCTAGATGGAAATGGAATATGTTTCTACTCTAATTAGGGCCACATGAGAGTATCTGTGCATACAAGCATACTCAAGTGTGTGTGTGTGTGTGTGTGTGCTCGTGCTCATCTGTGTGTCTGCTCACCCATGACCATGATGTCGTACTCGATGAGGAAGAAAGCCTCCTGGCTGCTCTGCATGATCAGAGTCAGAGCGTCAGCATGTTTCTGTCTGTTCACCGCAACACCGTTCACACTCAACACGCGGTCGCCTGCGCGCAAGGTTCCCTCTCTGACAGACGGAGAAACATGGAGAGACAGCAGCATGAGGACAGGTGAATGCAGACGTGCACTCCAAAATAAAAGCATCTCTTTTGCATGGACTATTTTAAGTGTCCTTATTCGGATGTTAACATTACCTTTCATGCGGTGCGTTATGCAGACGTTTGCGAACACAAAAGGTGTGCAATAAAATGGATTTTGATTCTGAACTGCCTGAAACGAGTCCTCTGTAATATGCCCTGCTTACTTCTTGCACAAATCTACATAAATACATTTGTAATGAATATAATTGACTGCTAGTACAAATGTATAAATGTACAGTGTCAGTTGAAGTCAGAATTATTAGGCTTACTGAATTACTTGCCTTCCTGTTTATTTTTTTGCCCAATTTCTGTTAATATAGTAAGTTTTATAGTAGTTTTAACAGCTCATTTCTAATAAATTATTTATTTTATCTTTGTTATGATGACAGCAAACAATATTTTACTATATTATGTTATTATTTATAATATGTATTTTTCAAGACACTCCTATACAGCTTAAAGTGACATTTAAAGGCTTAACTGGGTTAATTGGGTTAACTAGGCAGGTTAGAGTAATTAGGAAAGTATTGTATAATGCTGGTTTGTTCTGTAGACCAATGGTTCTCAAAGTGGGGGTTGGGACCCCCCGAGGGGTCGCGGGACAATGAAGGGGGGGGTCGCCTGGTGTTTTCCAAAAATCTGTTTATTTTTATTAAACCATAAGAATAACCATATTTTATCCATAACCTTCTGAAGAGAAAAAATTGTCGTTTATACCATACATAGTTACTATAGTAGCTTATAGTTACTACTTCTATTGGATTGCAACCCCTGGGGTAATTACATTGTATTAAAGACACAGCAATAGCGTCAGATGCAGCAGATTTCATAACACCCGGTTAAACTTTGAGGCCCACTTCCAGCTCTCATACATTAAAAAAATTAAAAGAAGAATAGACTTGGGTCCATTGGTGTGTGTGCGCCATTGCATGCAAGGTTTCTGTATTTATAACCACCTCAGAGGATATTGGGGGTCGCGAGTCACTGGCATTGACATTTTGGCGGTCGCGGCCTGAAAAGTTTGGGAACCCCTGCTGTAGACTATCGGAAAAAAATTGCTTTAAGGGGCTAATAATTATGACCTTAAAATGGGTTTTAAAAAATTAAAAACTGCTTTTTATCTAGCTCAAATAAAACTAATAAGACTTTCTCCAGACATACTGTGAAAATTTCCTTGCTCTGTTAAACATCATTTGGGAAATGTAAAAAAAAAAAAAAAAAAATTCAAAGGGGGCTAATTCTGATTTCAACTGTCTGTCTGTCTGTCTGTCTGTCTGTCTGTCTGTCTGTCTATCCATCCATCCATCCGACTCAGACTCCTTTCAGGCAGTTCAGAATCAAAATGCATTTATTGCAGACCTTTTATATTCACAAACATCTGCATTGAACACCACATGAAAGGTAATATTATAAACATTGCAATAAAGGTGCCCAAATTAGCTCTGCTTTGATCCTTGTAGTTGTAGTTGAGACTGGAGGAGTTTGGTTTGTGTTGACATCCCATTATAGAAATCTGATAAACATCCCTGACAAAAGTCTTGTAGTCCATCCAAGTTTTAGGAACAACAAATAATAGCTTGACTTCCTAGTTGACCATTTGGTATCAGAAGTGGCTTATATGAAAGGCAAAGGCCTCTAGATCAGGGGTGCTCAACCTTGAGATCTACCTTCCTGCAGAGTTTAGCTCCAACTCTGAGCTAATGCAACCAAACCAACAAAATAGGATCTGAAGGAGCACATGGTAATTAAAGACAGGTGTGTTTGATCAAGGTTGCAGGTGAGCTCTGCAGGAAGGTAGATCTCCAGGAACAGGGTTGAGCACCCCTGCTCGAGATTATGTTTATTTGATCAAAATAAAATATTATGATGTCTTGATTATTAATTATTTAATTAGGACAGTAATGTCTGACTTTGCTTAGACAAAAGTCTTGTCACTTAACAGAAATAATGTACAGTATTGAATATAAAGTCAAGCTGCAGTGGAAAAAGTGTTAATATTGTGTCTGACTCCCATGAGCTTGGAGGACTGCATCCATACATCTCTGCAATGTTTTCATATTTGTGTGTGGAGCGTGAAAGTGTGTGTGTGTGTTATCTGCTCTTGTATATGTGTGTAAGTTCATATGCATGTGTGTGTTTCATCTGCTCGTGTGTGTTTGTGTGTGTGTTCTTATGCATGTGTGTTTTGTCTGCTCTTGTGTGTGTGTGTGAGTTCATATGCATGTGTGTTTCATCTGCTCGTGTGTGTGTGTGTGCGTGCGTGTGTGTGTGTGTGCGCAGTGTGAGTTCATATGTATGTGTTTCGTCTGCTCTTGTGTGTGTGTGTGAGTTCACATGCATGTGTGCGTTTCATCTGCTCGTGTGTGTTTGTGTGTGTGTACTTTTGCATATGTGTTTTATCTGCTCTTGTATGTGTGTGTGTGTTCTTATGCATATGTGTTTTATCTGCTCTTGTATGTGTGTGTGTGTGTGCGTGTGTGTGCGAGTGTGTGTCTGTGTGTAGTGTGAGTTCGTATGCATGCGTTTAGTCTGCTCCCATATGTGTGCAGTATGAGTTCATATCCATGTGTGTGTATTAACTGTTCTTGTGTGTGTTTGTGTGTGTAGTGTGAGTTAATATGCATGTGTGTTTTGTCTGCTCTTGTGTGTGTGTGTGTAGTGTGAGTTAATATGCATGTGTGTTTCATCTGCTCTTGTGTGTGTGTGTGTGTGTGAGTTCATATGCATGTGTGTTTCATCTGCTCGTGCGTGTGTGTGTGTGTGCGCAGTGTGAGTTCATATGTATGTGTTTCGTCTGTTCTTGTGTGTGTGTGTGAGTTCACATGCATGTGTGCGTTTCATCTGCTCGTGTGTGTTTGTGTGTGTGTACTTTTGCATATGTGTTTTATCTGCTCTTGTATGTGTGTGTGTGTTCTTATGCATATGTGTTTTATCTGCTCTTGTATGTGTGTGTGTGTGTGCGTGTGTGTGCGAGTGTGTGTCTGTGTGTAGTGTGAGTTCGTATGCATGCGTTTAGTCTGCTCCCATATGTGTGCAGTATGAGTTCATATCCATGTGTGTGTATTAACTGTTCTTGTGTGTGTTTGTGTGTGTAGTGTGAGTTAATATGCATGTGTGTTTTGTCTGCTCTTGTGTGTGTGTGTGTAGTGTGAGTTAATATGCATGTGTGTTTCATCTGCTCTTGTGTGTGTGTGTGTGTGTGAGTTCATATGCATGTGTGTTTCATCTGCTCGTGCGTGTGTGTGTGTGTGCGCAGTGTGAGTTCATATGTATGTGTTTCGTCTGTTCTTGTGTGTGTGTGTGAGTTCACATGCATGTGTGCGTTTCATCTGCTCGTGTGTGTTTGTGTGTGTGTACTTTTGCATATGTGTTTTATCTGCTCTTGTATGTGTGTGTGTGTTCTTATGCATATGTGTTTTATCTGCTCTTGTATGTGTGTGTGTGTGTGCGTGTGTGTGCGAGTGTGTGTCTGTGTGTAGTGTGAGTTCGTATGCATGCGTTTAGTCTGCTCCCATATGTGTGCAGTATGAGTTCATATCCATGTGTGTGTATTAACTGTTCTTGTGTGTGTTTGTGTGTGTAGTGTGAGTTAATATGCATGTGTGTTTTGTCTGCTCTTGTGTGTGTGTGTGTAGTGTGAGTTAATATGCATGTGTGTTTCATCTGCTCTTGTGTGTGTGTGTGTGTGTGAGTTCATATGCATGTGTGTTTCATCTGCTCGTGTGTGTGTGTGTGTGTGAGCAGTGTGAGTTCATATGTATGTGTTTCGTCTGCTCTTGTGTGTGTGTGTGTGTGTGTGTGTGTGTGTGTGTGTGTGTGAGTTCATATGCATGTGTGTTTCATCTGCTCGTGTGTGTGTGTGTGTGTGTGTGCGTGTGTGCGCAGTGTGAGTTCATATGTATGTGTTTCGTCTGCTCTTGTGTGTGTATGTGTGTGCGCAGTGTGAATTTCATATGCATGCGTGTGTGTTTAGTCTGCTCTTATATGTGTGCAGTGTGAGTTCAAATGTGTGTGTGCATCGCCTGTACTTGCATGTGTGTGTGTGTGTGTGTGTGTGTGTGTGTGCAGTATGAATTCACATGCATGTGTGTTTAGTCTGCTCTCATGTGCGTGTGTGTGTGTGTGTGTGTGTGCTTCAGGCTGTGTTCTACCCTTCTCACTCATTCTAATGTCATCAGCCTATGCTTCAGCGAACATGTGTGCCTTCAGAACCAGCTTACAGGCTTCACTGATCACTCACACACTAAATATACAGCACGCTCTCATAATGTGCATCAAATCACCATCAAAATAATAGAGAAATATCATATTCATCACCGGTTCAAAAGTGTGCGATAAGTATGATTGTTTATTGTTTTTGTTTTTAAACCAAGCCTTTCTGCTCGAAAAAAAGATATAGTAAAAACTATGCATTATAACAATTTAAAATAACCATCGTCTTATTAAATGTAGTTTAAATTGTACTTATTCCAAGAGTTGGTAAAAATATATGGATATATGATACATGATCCTTCACAAATCATTGTAATATGATAATTTGATGATAAAGAAAGATCTATTATAGGGCGGCGTGGTGGTGCAGTGGGTAGCACTATTGGCTCACAGCAAGAAGGTCGCTGGTTCAAGCCTTGGCTAGGTCAGTTTGCACTTCTGTGTGGAGTTTGCATGTTCTCCCTGTGTTGGCATGGGTTTCCTGTGGGCGCTCCGGTTTACCCCACAACTCCAGAGGCATGCGCTATAGGGAAATTGTGTAAGCTAAGTTGTCCACAGTGTACGTGTGTGAATAAGAGTGTTTCCCAGTGATGGGGATAAGTTGGTGGTTTATTCCGCTGTGGCGACCCCTGATTAATAAAGGGACTGAGCCGAAAAGAAAATGAATGAATGAAACATCTATTATTATTATTATTATTATTATTATTATGTTTTTAGGGTCCTTCAAATCTTGTGAAAACTGTGATACAGTACCATTTAAAATAGATAAAAATAAATAAATAGATATCAAATAAACAAATATATAAATAAATAAATAAATAAATGCAAAAAAAATAAAAGTAAATAAATACATAAATAAAACAAATAAATAAATAAAGAGAAAATAAAAATAAATAAATGAATAAAAATAAATAAATACATAAATAAAAAATAAATAAATAGAAAATAAACAAATAGAAAATTATAAATAAATATACATAAATAAATGCATAAACAGAAAATAAATAAATATATAAATAAAAAATAAACAGAAAAATAAATAAATAGAAAATAAATATATATATATATATATATATATATATATATATATATAAAGTATATATAAAGACAAAAGTAAATACATACATAAAGGAAAGAAAGAAAGAAAGAAAGAAAGAAAGAAAGAAAGAAAGAAAGAAAGAAAGAAAGAAAGAAAGAAAGAAAGAAAGAAAAAGAAATAAATTAATAAATAAATAAAAATAAATAATTAGAAAATAAATAAATAGAAAATAAATAAAAAATAAATAAATGAATACATACATAAATAAAAAAATAAATTAATAAATAAAAGAAAATAAATAAACGGAAAATAAATAAATAAATAGAAAAAATATAAATAAACATAAATAAATCAATAAATATAAATCAATCAATAAAATAGAAAATATATAAATAAATATAAAATAAATAAATAAAAAGATAAATAAATAAATAAATAAATAAATAAATAAATAAACGAATAAAATATTATTTTTAAATAATTGCTGTCATTTTGAACATTTTTTTTCATTAATATATCTTAAAACATAAAATTTATCATAGTTTCCACAAAGCTGTAAAGCAGGAAAATGTTTTCACCTTTAATACATTTTATTAAGAATCTTTAACAATAATTTTCAATAACAATAAAAAAAAAACTGTAAATCAGCATATTAAGATGATTTCTGAAGAATCTCGTGATACTGAAGACTGGAGTAATGATGCTGAAAAGTTAGCATTAAATTACTGTAATAAATTTAAGTTTTAACTACATTCAATAAGAAAACAGTTATTTTAAATTGTAATAATATTTCAGAAATTTGTCCATCTTTGATTAAATAAATTCAACACAAACATCTTACTGCTCTAATGCATTCCGAAATAACTTATGTCTCTCTCTCTCTCTCTCTGTCTCTCTCTCTCTCTCTCTGTCTCTCTCTCTCTCTCTCTCTCTCTCTCAAACACACACACTTTTGCAGGGAGCTTCACAATGATTCATACACATAGTCAGAGCTTCACAATGATTCAGACATTGTAATTAATAAGCAGAGATGCTCTAAAGGGCCTTGTCATTCTGGTATAAACATGTCACACACACACACATACACTCCTACACATATATTATTTGAGTCATTTGCTCTCACCTGTCGGCGGGTCCACCGGGCCTCACATAGGTCACCACTAGAGGTCGAGCTTTATGCCAGTCCTCATGAAATCCCCCTGAAAACATGTGAAACACACACCTGATGTGCCAGCCCGACTGCCTTTAGTCATAAACACACACATTATCTGCTGCCCTTGAGAGTAACATCACACAATGCTTTTGAATAACCTTTTCTGTTCGATAACATTATTAAAAAGCATTTTTGGAGGTCTGCACATGGTGTCCTCAGGTATAAAAAATAGTTTTGTTTCAATATTTAAGGCACAGAGCTGATAAGGGTTGCCAAGTCTGCAGTTTTCCCACGGAATTTGTCTATTTTTAGGCACTTTCTGTGGATAGTTTCTAATTCGGTGGGTTAAAGGTTTGACATATTACACTAATTATATTTATATGGCTGCACTTTATAGTTTTACTCGACCAAATTCATATTCTACCATTCTACCATTGCCCTTCCAGCCGCAACCCATCTCTGGGAAACATCCACACACACATTCACACACACACTCATACACTACGGACAATTTAGCCTACCCAATTCACCTGTACTGCATGTCTTTGGACTGTGGGGGAAACCGGAGCACCCGGAGGAACGCAGGAAGAACATGCAAACTCCACACAGAAACGCCAACTGAGCCTAGGTTCGAACCAGCAACCCAGCGACCTTCTTGCTGTGAGGCGACAGCACTACCAACTGCGCCACTGCCTCGCCTATTACTATTATTATTATTATTAATAAAGTGAAAGTTGGGCGAAGCAGTAACGCAGTTGGTAGTGCTGTCGCCACACAGCAAGAAGGTCGCTGGTTCGAACCTCGGCTCAGTTGGCTTTTCTGTGTGGAGTTTGCATGTTCTCCCTGCGTTCCTCCGGGTGCTCCGGTTTCCCCCACAGTCCAAAGACATGCGGTACAGGTGAATTGGGTAGGCTAAATTGTCCGTAGTGTATGAGTGTGTGTGAATGTGTGTGTGGATGTTTCCCAGAGATGGGTTGCGGCTGGAAGGGCATCCGCTGCGTAAAAAACGGGCTGGATAAGTTGGCGGTTCATTCCGCTGTGGCGACCCCGGATTAATAAAGGGACTAAACCGACTAGAAAAGGAATGAATGAAAGTGATAGTTTACCAAAAACTGAAAATACTGTCATCACTGACTCACCCTTGACTTGTCATAAACTTGTTTGAGTTTCTTTCATCTGAAAGAGCTTGTTTTGAAAAATGTAAAGAAGTCAATGGTAACAGGTTTCTAACATTTTTCAAAATATCTTCTTTTGTATTCAACCGAAAAAAGGAATCATAGCCATTGGAGGGAGTCAATGAGAAAAAAAGACATTTTCGTTTTAGAGTGAACTAGCCCTGTAGTATTTGTTGACTTAGTAACATTAATATTTAAATACCACACACTGTCATCATAAAACACATTATTTAGAAACCTCTACTTATTGAACTTGTATTATTATTTTTAATATAACTTCAAATAATGCTTAGTTTAATTTCAAATGGTCATTGATTACTATTCTCAAATTTACAGTCATAACATCAGCTAAAAAAGTAAAAACACAAGATAGTTTAGTAAAGATGATTCAGTGCGTTTTATAAGATTTCAGTACCTCTCAGAACGAAGCCAAAGCTGTTTCCCTCTTTCTCCAAGCACACTTCGATGGTTTTGGAGATGACGCTGCAGGGATTGCTGGGAGCTGAACACACACACAGAACAGCTTGAGTTACTGTCACAGAAGGATGAGATTCAGCCCCAGACGCTGAAATGTACATATGTTTATTTTCACAGCACCAGAAACACTAATGCCACAATACAACCATCCCGTACTGGCTAATAACGAAAGATTCTGCACTGTTGCATTATCAAGTACTGCGACATTGAATCATTGGTAACACTTCACAAAAAAGTTGTATTAGTTATTGTTGTAAATTGTATTAACTAACACGAATAATACACTTCTTATAGTATTTGTTCATCCCTTTTAATGTTAGTAAATGAAATTAAAGTTGTTCATTGTTAGTTAATTAATGCATTAACTAATGTTAACAAGAATGAATTTGGATTTTAATAATGCCTTAGTAAATGTTGAGCTATGATTAATGATTGCTGTATTATTAGTTCATGCTAGTAAATGCATTAACTAATGAATTAACTCATTATAAAGTGTGATTGAATAATTACTACATGTGTGTTCGATAAGGTTTAGTTAAAAAATATATTGTGACACTGTGTACTTAAAAGTTCAGTGTATGTTTTGGTAACACTTTAGTTCAGGTCACAATTCATGCTATTAACTACTGGCTTATTACTTGCCTATTATTAGGCAAGGCAAGGCAAGGCAAGTTTATTTATATAGCACATTTCATACACAATGGCAATTCAAAGTGCTTTACATAAACAAGAATAAAAGAAACAAGTAAAATAAAAATAAAAACAAATAATAAAAATGCGTAAAAACAAAACAAAACATAAAAACAGGTAAAATGTGATATGAAAGAATGAAGAAGAAGACAAAAACATGATAGTGCAATCTGTCGGACGCAGCACAGTGCTCATTCAGTAAAGGCACAGCTAAACAGATGTGTTTTCAGTCTTGATTTGAATGTGCCTAATGTTGGAGCACATCTGATCATTTCTGGAAGCTGATTCCAGCAGCGAGGGGCGTAGTGGCTAAAAGCCGATTCACCCTGCTTTGACTGAACTCTTGGAACTTCTAGTTTATATGATCCTAATGATCTGAGTGATCTGTTAGGTTTGTGTTTAGTGAGCATATCTGTAATGTATTGAGGTCCTAGGCCATTTAGTGATTTATAGATAAGTAGTAATACTTTAAAATCTATTCTGAATGTAACTGGCAGCCAGTGTAAAGACCTGAGGACAGGTGTGATGTGCTCTGATTTTCTGGTTCTGGTCAGTTCATATTAAGATATGAACTGTTCATTAGTAGTTATAATGTATGATCTTATTCTGCATCTCTGATCCTACCCAAAACCTAAACCCAACTTCTACCTTACTAACTATTAATAAACAACTAGTTAGTAGTTTAATAAGCAAGAAGTGTTAGTTAATGGTTTGTTATTACCGTGAATTAGGACTAAAGTGTTACCTACGTATTTTTAATTTCATTAATTTAGAAACAATGCATTACATTTAGCAAAAGTGACAAGATAAAATACCTGCTATATTACTGTTTATATTCAACAACAAAATTATAATAATAAAGTCACCACATTTTCACATTAAAGAGCAAACTGTTGGAATAAAAAGATAATGTTGATAATAAGATTGTTTGTTGAGCATCTAATCAGCATATTTTAGAGGGGTCGTGAACTACCTCGTTTTTTATTGTGTATTGTTCTCTGAGGTTCACTTGTTCTTGAGATTTTTTTACATTAAAAACATCATAATTTAGAGTAACTGATTACCATCTGTCCTGTTTTTAACCCTCGTCAGAACGTTCTGTTTAAATGGGCGTGGCAGTCAAAAGTAAATGCCTACTGCTCTGATTGGCTGAAATTTCTGCATATTAGCTGGACTGAAAAGTAAGTGAAGTAAAAATGTGCTTCAATCTACTGTGGAGCCGGGGTTTATCCACATGATTACATCATAGAGTTGAACATTCCAGAACCTGTTGTTTTATTAGACTGCCTTCAATATAAGCTGATTTTAGAGGAACCACAAAGTGTTGAGTTCTGAAACTTGCAAGATGTTTCTATAATACTATGAGCTCTGATATGTCAAAATATCAAGAAAATTTTGGTTTCTCAATTCATGACCTCTTTAATTTCTGAAAGATCATTTGACACTGAAAACAAGAGTAATGATACTGAAAAGTCTGCTTAATGTCACACAAAATAAACTTTTAATATATATATATATATATATATATATATATATATATATATATATATATATAGACATTATTTTTTATTAAATAATTAAAATGCATGTGTGTATTTGAGTCTGTACCGAATGGCGGCAGCTCATACTCGACCTCCAGCACCACACGCTCCCCGATGTTCTTTAACATGCTGATGATCTCATCGTGTCTGAGTTTGGACAGGTTTATCCCATTCACTGACTTGATGTAGTCGCCGACATTGAGCTGGTCACTCCTGCCACACAAACACACACATGGACAACAGTTTATACCACACCACTGTTTTTAATTTGACTGTCATTTTCAATATGTCAAGTGTCAACTCTTATGTTTGTCAGATATTCATATAACTTTAATTTATGTGAAGGTTTGTAATATTCTTGGCTTGATTAAGGCTTTAAATAGTTTAAATAAACTCAAATTCAACAACTTTTTTCCTTAATTTTTTTAAGCATGGTTTAATCATGTTGTGGCCACTTTTATAATTGGAATGTACATTCAATAATCATGGAAATAATGATTTTCAGCCAATGATAAACTAACTAGCATCAATGTTGTATTGTAATTCAAATACGATCAGCTAAATAGACTTAAGCATACATTTAGTTTTTTGAGCGTAAAGGCTGATTTATACTTCTGCGTCAAGCGCACGCACATGCTACGGCGCTGACTCATAGCCCTACACCGTGGCCGTCTGCGTTGCTGACGTGCACCTCTCAAAAAATGTAACTACACGTCGCAACGACGCGTAGCGCAAGCTCTGTGATTGGTCAGCTTGGTAGCGCTGATGAGTCTGGGCAGGACCGAAAGCTGCACGACAGGCGCGAGCCCAATGGAGCGATTGTTTACAAGTGTGGAGTCCCGCGAAGGAGCTCCTGATGGAAACTTTTGTTTTATGTTTACCTCATTGTTAAAGTTGTTGCACGTCCGCCGGTTCCTGCCTCAAAATGAGCGAGTTTGAGCCACTTGTACATCCCGGAAGTGTTCAGGAAAAGCAAAACAGAAGCGA
Organism: Danio rerio; assembly: GCF_052040795.2. Classification (NCBI taxonomy): domain Eukaryota; kingdom Metazoa; phylum Chordata; class Actinopteri; order Cypriniformes; family Danionidae; genus Danio; species Danio rerio. The sequence continues at coordinate 9,008,447 of NC_141028.1, forward strand.
AGAAACTCGACACAGAGGAACATTTACACCTCACTGCCAACTAGCGTTTTGGAAGTGTTAATGCAGACCAACAGAGACAGCGCGCAGAAGTATAAATGCACAGCTACTCACGTTGCATGCGCCGTTGGTTACGCCAGTCACTTGATGAAGAAGTATAAACCAGGCTTAAAGCGAAATGAAAGACCGTGCATATGCTAGCGCCATCAGTAGCAGCAGATTAGTGCAGAAACTCCATTAAAAACACTGGGGTAATATTTCAATATTTTAAAGACATAGTGGGGAAAAATGCAATTTAATGCAGTGCTTCTTGTCTGGTCTGACACCCACTTTATATCCTATATCAATCAATTTTTAAAGAAATCAGATCCTAAACGTGGGGATTTTTAAAAGCACAATCGATCACCAAAAACACTTGGGCTGGCTGACTGAAAATTGAAAGTCCTTGTGCTTACTTGGTAACTATATGGTAACTTATAAAAATGTACCAACAGCAATAACATTCAGCTTCTAAGATTATTACAAGCTTTACCAGTTCAATTCACAGATCTAAACCCAAAGCACAAGATTAATTCCACATAATACTGCTGTACTGATACTGCGACTGCGAAAATCCTCCACTACAGAAGTGTGTTGTTCAGCAGGTACCCGTGTTGTGTGAGAGTGTGTGATGTTAGCAAAACTGACTGGTCCTGTACTGCTGAAGAAGCTCATTTAAGCCGCTGCTGTCACCAACACTGGGATTTTGCCTGTAAGCACCGCATTAATTGAGGCAACGGCACACACACGCGCAACCACCACAATGATGTCATGCTAAAGTAGTTCATTTACACGCGAACACACAACCAACGGCAAAAGCAGAAACACCAAAACACATAACTTTGTAGATCTGCATAATTGTGCAGTGGAGTTAAACAGCATTAATATACAGTTTAAGTCAGAATTATTAGCCTCCTGTATAATTTCCCCCAATTTCTGTTTTAATGTAGAGATTTTTTCAACACATTTCTAAACATATTAGTTTTAATAACTCATTTCTAATAACCGATTTATTTCCTCTTTGCCATGATGACAGTACATAATATTTGACTAGATATTCTTCAAGACACTTCTATACAGCTTAAAGTGACATTTAAAGGCTTAACTAGGCTAATTAAGCAGTATTAGATCACCATCTCCACGTCAGATAAATAAGATCCAGTTCCAGATACCAGATCTTATCAGGAAATGTTAGTTTCTCCAAGTATCTGGACAACAAATCAGCAGAGTTTCCAATACTCAAACCTGCTAACAGTATTCAACTGAATAGGCCATTTTCACATAACGTCTAACCGTATACGGTTTCGCTCCACGCACTTCCGCCTACACCGAACTCCCCATAGAGAACTCACCCAGCTGTATATTCACTACAGATACGATTAGACTGTGACTACGGCAGTTTTCTGTTGTCTGCATTCAAGGTGAGACATCTGACATCTAAAAATAACTTGCAGATCCTCCAGATCTCCGCTTGAACCGAGAAAATTGGACTTTAAACAGTCTATTGCTTTGTGTTGCTGTCTTTACCGCAGATGAAGTTGGTATGTACTTGTCAAATAAAGATTTCAGATGTTTACATGTGTGCTGAACGTTATTTTAATGTCAATTTTCTTTTTTCTTTTTTTTTTGTGTACTGAAGAATAAATAAATAAAACTGGGTGTTGTACTGTTGTTTTTACAGTGGACAGCTGATTCCCAAACACATTCATATTATTCACATTCTACTGCTCAGTTCTCCGACATTTATTTCTACATATTTCATTCATGAACATAAATCATTTATGTCTATTTAATATTCATATTAAATGAAAAAGAAAACCAATGGTGTGTGTGACTCTTAATAATGAAACGAAATCATTATAAAAATTTACAGTTGCAGAAATAACTACGGCATTTTAATCCAGTATTATTCAATTATGAATTTATTTGTAACATTATTAGGTCCCACTTTATATTAAGTGTCCTTAACTACTATGTACTTGCATCAAAAAATAAATACAATGTACTTACTGTGTTTATAATGTATTTGAGAACACTTGGGGTGCTTTTGAGTTGGGATAGGGGTTTTAAAACTATTTAGCTTCACGCAAAGCAGCAGTTGTTGTTACAAATGGGTTATATCTTCACAGAAGTGTTGTTCAGCCACTAAAATCTTCCGGTGAAAGATTGATCAGACTATTTTCAGTTTCATTAGGGACCTTTTACAGCATCTATAATGTAGATTTTAATTAGTTTAACAACAAACAAAAGTAAATACCGCTACTTCTGCCTAGTCTCTCCCTATTTTGTTTAAGATGCAACTTTAAATATTCGCTCTGAAACAGCATGTCAGTTTGGCTTAGTAATGAGTGTAATTCCTGCACGTCGCCGGACAAGCACTAGTAGCTTTTAACACATGAGAGAAGGTTCTTTTGCTGTCATCTTTAAAAGGCCATGAAACCCCCTCGTTTCAGCAGGGTGTTTTCACACCTCTACCTTGGAAAAAGTCAGAAAAGTGGGCGTGTCCAGCTCTGTTTAGGGGGGAGTGTCGGAGGAACTAAAGTGGGATGGTGTGGGAGTGTCTATTTAGGCACGCGCAGGTTTCAGAGTCAAAACACATACCCACACCCACACAGGGGACAAAGTGACTGTGTTTACATGGACATCTGTAGTCGAATTATTTGGCAAATTATTAAATGGTGGACTTTAACTGCAGTTTGGCTCTTTCATTCAGGGAATTCATTCATGCCCCTCGCGACAAACAAGATATTTGATTCGAGGAACTGCTGTAAGCGTGTATTTTTTATGCAATGTTTGATACCACACGGCGAATGAGAGAAAAATCCCTCCGTATTTCCCGGAAACTCAGATGCACACGGCAGGTAGTGTCAGAAAGCCGCGTGTGTTATTCCGGTCACTAAATGCGGTGAAAACCCTACACGAGGTTAAAGTTTGGTTGTGGTGCTAACATGTTTACACTCGGTGCAATTGTTAGTTCGATACGAACAAACTGAATAAACAAAGAGCACTGGACGCTCACTTACCAAATCTGTAGAGACAGGACAATCACCAGCAACTAGAGCCGCGTCTTTATTAAGAGAAGACTACAAGTGAAACCGGATCTCAGCATTTGCAGATGAGAACAGTTCTCAGGTAAACAATGTTCCTCCAAGTTAGACACGTAAGTTATTGTTGTCGAGCGTCGCGTACACTGTTAATCCACATGTGACTCCAGCTGAGCTCTCACAGAGAGAAAATGAAAACAAAGCTTAACGGCAGCAAACTATAAAAGCAACACTTCACGCTTGTTTTGCCAACACAACGTGGCGTCTCTGTCGTCTAAACACTGTGACAGTAATGAATATTAATGAAGTTGCACAATAGAGCGCGCTGACTGGTTTAAACCAAGCCTTACTCATGCATTAATGCAGCACACTCTGAGACGTAATAAGACACACTCTGGTACAGACGTCCAGTCTGCACGCTGGAATACACGCTATTATGTCATGACCGTGACGCAGCTTCAAAATTTCGTTTCAAACCGGAAATACGAATTTGCTTGAAATAACACAAAAACAACCAATAGTGAAATATAGGTGTCCTAATAGTGTTTTTAGCAGTGTGGGACACGTATACGACTGTCAACAGCTCAAAAAATGTGTTTTGGTGTTTCGTGACCCTTTAAGGTGCGCATGCTCCTGTTTCAGGAGGCGTGGCTCTGGACAGCAGGGAAGAGACTGTGATTCAGAGATTTATGCTAAGCTGTTAGCATTGTGGAAGATCACCTACAGCACCTTTAAGTTGTAAATATAAATAGAAAATAGACAGTTCCTCATATCATGTTTTGATTTTATTGTTAAGAAAGTGAAACAATCTAGCCAGGGTGATGCGACTACGGTTATAAAGTACACTGTCGCCTTTGAAGATTTACCCAATGTGTCATTGGGAGTTTGTTTTCCATATCAAACTTGTCTGAACTTAAAAAGAAAGGAGGCAAGACTGAACTCTGTGCACTTAATATTGAGAAAAAGCCCCAATCAGATAAAATCGGACGAAAGAGGAGCGAATGTCTGTAGCTACTCCTCCGTTTTCAGATGTCTCCGTTTTCCCACATCTACACCGAGCAGCAGCTTTTTAAACGAAAACGGCCTCTTCAGCGTTTCCAAAACACTTCTTTTTTGGGCCTCGAAAACTCAGGCGTAATGTGGACGGATGGTGTAACCGTAGCAAAACTTATGAATTTTAAATCTAAAATGCGTTAGTGTAAACAGGGCCTTAGGAAAGGCAAAGCTAAACAGACGTGTTCACAAATGAAGATATTTTGAAGAATGTTGGAAAACCCATAGACTTCCATAGTCTTTTTTTGTTCATAATATGGATGTCAATAGCCCCTTTCACACAGTGATACTGGTAAATTTCTGGAAAATTTCCGGAACGACTTTAACGGTATATTCAAAAAAGCACTGTTCACACAGGCGAGGACGTTACGGAAATTTTCCGGAAAAGAGCATTCACACATCCATTCCAAAATACCGGTAAATTCTGACATCATTCAACACAAATGAGCTTTAAACGGCTGCGCTTGTATTTGTAAACATTTGACTAAATTACAAACTCTGTGGATGATCAATATTGTGAACAACTTTCGCAGGATTACTTTCGTAGTCGAGATGTTCATAATATGTGCGTGTGCAGGCGCTCACAGGCCGTTTCACAGGCACACGCAAAGCTTGAAGGTAAACAAACAACGGCTTATCATAAGCATCTCATCGATGATTATTGACACAGTTGGCATAAAGAAGAACATATAAACGTGATCTGACTAACTTCTAGCAGCTAAATGTGTCTGGAAAAATATTCAAAGGTTTTTATTCTCACAAACAGCGCGGACATAAATGCGTCTGACAGTTGTGATTGGCTAAAGCAGACGTCTCACGTCAGCACGTTCTAGACGTGCACGCGCTTATTACGGTAATCTTCCTTCTGCATTCACACAGCGCAGCATTCCGGCAAATTGCCGGTAATGTTACAACTTCTCTTTCCGGAAAATAGCCAGAACGAATTTACCGGTATTTTCAAAAAGGACCTGTTCACACATACAACCTTTCCGGAAAATTGCCGGCAATTTTCCGGAAAGGTCTGTATGTGTGAAAGGGGCTAATGACAGCTCTTTTCCAACATTCTCCAGAATATTTATTTGTTCAACAGAAGAAAGAAATCTCAAAAAGGTTTAAAAGCACATGAGGGTCAATAAATGGTAAGCAAATTAAAATTTTTGAGCAAACTATCCCTTTAAGAGCTGCTTAATGAATGCTTCTGTAGCATCCCTGCAAAAAAAGCTCTTTATTTGCAAGTGTGGCACGAGCAGCAAATCACCTGGCTACAAGCAAACATTTGCAGCTCTGCATTCAGTAATATGCACATCAATCCTGCGACTGCCTACAGGTCAGAGCGGCCATTCAACTATAATCTTTCTAGTGTGTGTGTGTGTGTGTGTGTGTGTGTGTGTGTGTGTGTGTGTGTGTGTGTGTGTGTGTGTGTGTGTGTGACAGAGGAGCGCGGTCACGTTAGGACTGCATCAGCCTGGCACACTAGAGGCTGATGTGATGGAGCAGCCCACTTCCCGGGGGACACACACACACATATGCACGCGCACACACACATGGAGCAGTGCAGATCCTGAGGTTAAAGAGCTGTGAGTAAACATGTGGCACCACACACACACACTAGTCTTATTTTAGCAATGCTGAGATACTATTACAGTTTTACAAATATTTGAAACTAATTTTACATTTATTATTTTAATTTTATGAAGGCGGCATGGTGGCTCAGTAGGTAGCACTGTCGCCTCACAATAAGAAGGCTGCTGGTTCAAGTCCCAGCTAGGCCAGTTGGCATTTCAGTGTGGAGTTTGCATGTTCTCCCTGTGTTGGCGTGGGTTTTCTCCGGGTGCTGCGGTTTCCCCCACACTCCAAAGACATGCGCTATGGGTGAATTGAATATGCTAAATTGACCCTAAATCACACCCAAAAAAATGCCACACACCAATCGTGGCTTAGCAACCGTAGCTATGTGCAGGAGTGAAGCTTTCGACGGAGGGAAACAAGCCAAAGCACTGTGCATATGGATTGTGCAAATCTGACTCCCGGTATCCTTAAAGTTTGGACAGGGTGGTGGAATTCTTTCCCTTATCAAAACCAAAAACCCAAGAAGAGAAATGCCAGAGTGGATCAAGCTGTGTAAGAGGCCCTAAAGCAGCAGTGTTAAATTGGTTTTGTTTCGATATTCCTGACACAGTCATAGACGGTAATAACTCACACACATCTTACCGTGAAAACTTCTAAACTGTGTTTCCCACAAAAATACAAAGCAGGTAATGTTCACAGTAATTCAAAAGCAGTAATTCACTGTTGTCTTTTTCTTTTTTTCGCTCTATTATGAGCACTGCTCCGTTTAAGCCCTCGCCATAGTAGTCATACTAATAGCGATTATATTTCCATCTGTTTCAAGCTACAAGTATTTGAAATTATTAATTGCCGGAGCTAACGGGAGTGTTGGCAGGTATGATCTTTTTTTTTTTTTTAGTATTTTATTTAAAGCTTTTCACATTTTAAAGAACAAACCCCAAATCCCTCCCATGCCAGCAAATAATAATAAAGAAACATATTTGAAATGTAGATACATATGCACATGTACATCCACAACTGTACAGATACCTAATCATATTCCTCTATGAAAAATCTATACCTGCACATATCCACAAGTTCAGTCGAATATCTGCATATGTCCATGACATACAGAGCATATATACATATGAGTACAAATCAATACAGATAACAAGAGAAAGGAAAAGAAAAAAATGATAAAATAAGGAAAAGAGATAAATAAAAATAATAATAATAATAAATAAAAAAATTAAAAATAAAATTGGATAATTGAAAACCTATACATACCTAATTATTGAGAATTAGTATTTTGTTCACATTGCTATGATTCAGAATCTTCCATACCAATCAGTTTTCATTGATCAGTCGGTAGACATTCAAAAAAGGGCTTCCAAATTTTTGAAAATTTCTTTGGTTTACCTGCAATCTCATATCTAATCTTTTCCATGTGTAGTACATTACAAAACTCTGTGAGCCATGTCTCAAATTTAGGGCAGGTATGATCTTAATCAATTTTCTATTCTGATCTCAAGCCTAGCAAATGACTAAGTAAGCATCTATCAGAGGCTTACAAACTATTTTACAGTATTTTAAAAATACATAAATACAAGACACTAAACTATTTTGATACAAAATATTAACCCATTTCCATCAACCTCATCAAATACAAATGACAAAATACTATTTTGTATTTGAAATACATGTATCATAAATACTGCCCATACTTACACTATGAGTGTGTGTATTAGGGTAGTCACGATACCATAAATTTAGGCCACAATACTATACCAGCTGTTGTAAACTTCTAAGAGCCCAAAAACCAGGGAGAATCTTTCGGTTGTCTTCAAAGCAGAATCCTTTTTAATAAGAGGAACTCAGCGTGGCTGTGGCATCATCGAAAGCAAACTCTCAACTCCACAGCAAACATAATACATTTTATACATGTTACAGCATGTAGGTGGGGTCAGTCATGGTGGGGACAGTCAAACAAAGCATGCAAATGAAGTCTGGTTGTCTGCAGCTTGTTCATGCCTTCTCCAGGTCTGATCTCATCAATATATAAGTACATCATTACAACAATGTGCAAATGATGTTCTGGAGACAGGGAATACAATAGATACAGCCATGCTGTGAAACCGAATAATTGCATCACTTTGGCTTAGCCTGTAGTCAGCAAGGCAAAGGTTAAATGTCCCTCCTAGCTGGCATGTCAATGAAATGATATAATTAAAAACCAAAGAATATAACTTTTCAGTTATACATATATTATTGTTCATTTGGAATTAGATGATGGAAATTTATATTTCCACACAGCTGAAGCATCACAATACCAAGTAGTATCGATACTGTGTTAATTCAAATCTCAAATCTACAAAGCAAATTGTTCCAAATCCTATATTTCATTTGTTACAATACTTAAATTTAATTCATAATTCCCTTATTACTGAAAACCTACATGTACTTATTTGTACAGATATTCGGTTTTATTAATGAATACTGTTCTGTTCCACATGCAACATTAACTATTAGAACCGTTAATGACGATACTACTGTTTACAAACTATAGAGGCACCGCCAGTATTTTGGAACCATAGTATCGCGGTGCAACCTTAGTGTGTATGTGTGAGAGAAAAAGAGAGAGAGAGGTATGAGGATACATATATACAGTCTGTAGAAGTTTAGTGAGTGATACAACTCACATAACCTATTTCAAACAGAATTTGAATGCACGTTGCAATAATTTCACATGGCAAAGATCACACACCAGATGAAAAGGATGTATTAACAACTCTGGGCTTTGCACAGTGGGCGAGCACATTGTATTCACGAATAAACATGTATACCAATTCACATGTTTTTTAATGTAAAACAATGCAGATGGGACTCTGTGGCACAGTTGGATAATATATGTGTCCCAACTGTGCAAAATATGCAGGAAATCTAAAATAATATAAAAAAAAATGCAAACTCCACTAAATTTGCCATCATTTTCTTGGTTTTGCGTTAAATGGGCTCTATGCAGATCTAGTGTTTTTCAGCCAGAGGTAAACTTTCGGTGAAAGGTTTATGGGACTATTCTCAATTTTATAAGGTTCCTTTTACAGCATCGATGTTATGATGTAGTTAGAATACAATTAATTAAATAAACTTAAGCATTCATTTAGTTGTTCAAGCGTAAAACAAGATAAAAGGCCGTGTAAACACTAGTACCGTCAGTAGTAGAGCTGAAGATCTTTGCCTGAACCCGAAGAGACCAGACGCCAACATTTTAGTTGGGGTCGGGCCGGGCTTGGGCTTGTGCAGTAAATGAACAAACATGTGATGCATTTTGATTATCGTGAGAAAGTAATCAAACGGTTTGTTACAACATTAGTAATCCCTGCAAAGGTGAAACAAATGATGACGGAGAAGTCAAAAAGAGCGAACTTTGACTGCAGTCAGGCTATTCGCAAGTTCAAAAAGAAAGGTCATTCTAGTTCCCAATGTATTCTAGCGGTCGCTCATACACTGCGCATTACAGTAGATCGCTTTACAGCAATGTACCGCAAGCTGACAGGGAAGATGACAAGGTCACTCGCTACATTGAAACTGTTGTCATGGAAAATGAAATGAGTGTTCTTGGTTGGTGGAAGATGAACAAACAATCCTACCCAAAACATGCTGAATTAGCCAAAACAGTATGTATCCCGGCCAATAGCAACAGCAGTAAAAGGGTGTTCAGTGCTGCTCAGTGAGCGCAGGACTGTGCTAAAGCCATCTTCAGTGGATTCAATGATGTTCCTCCACAAAAACATGAAGCCTAGCCTTGGTGAGTAAAGGATTTTCGGTCACACTTTACAATAAGGTTCATTAGTTAATGTTATTTAATGCATTTACTAACATGAACAAACAATGAACAATACATTTACTACTGTATTTGTTCATGTTAGTAAATGTTAGTTAATGAAAATACAGTAGTTCATTGTTAGTTCATGTTAACTCATGGTGAGTTATCTAATGTTAACAAGCATGGACTTGAATGTTAATAATGCATTAGTAAATGTTCAATTATGATTAATAAATGCTGTACATGTGTTGTTCATGATCAGTTCATGTTAGTAAATGCATTAACTAATGAACCTTATTGTAAAGTGTTACTGGATTTTCAAACATAACTAAATTACAACTAAATATTAAACCATAAAACCATAATGTAGACAGAGTAGGCCTATATATGCTAATGTTGGCATTATTATTTTAATATTTAGCTTCACCGTCGCCTTAATGCCAGATTCTGAAGAGAAGTGGCGAAACAACCACAGAGCCTTTATCTTAATTTAGTTATTGCCAAATACCCATCATAATTTTGAATTTATTTTAATTTAATTGGTTAAGAAAGACTTATTTTTATTGGTGTGTTGGTCAATTTAAAGGCTAAGTGTATGTACCTAGGCCTATTTAGAGTGCTGAGATGTTACTATGTTACAGAGGACTTGTTTTATTTCTCTGTTCCAACTTCCAAGTGGCCTAAAACACATATCAATTGAATAATGTCGGGCTGTAAACGGGTTCTGGCTTTTAAAAAGCTGTCAATCAAAATGTAGTTGTCGGGCTCGGGCCCTATCAGGCCTAACTTTTATAGCCCGATTACAGCTCTAGTCAGTAGTAGCAGGTTAGCGCAGAAACTCCAGTGGAAAACTTGGGTAATATTTCTATGTTTTAAAGACATGACACAAAAAAATTAATGCTGTGCTTCTTGTTCGGTCTGACACCCACTTTATATCGAATAACAATCAGGCAGTGAAGATCACTGATTTTTAAAGAAATCAGATCTTAAACATGGCGATTTCACAAGAAAATTGTCTGACTAAAAATTTTAAATCTGTGTGTATACACCACATTCAGAGACCATGGAATTGTGAAATCCTGGAGGGTCTGACTGAATGAGCCTGTGTGTGTAAGTGTGTGTGTGTGTGTGTGTGTGTGTGTGTGTGTGTGTGTGTGTGTGTTTCTCACCGGGCTGCGAGGCCTCCTGGTCTCAGGTTTGACACTCTTGGCTTGCCTTCTTTGTCACAGCCTCCAGAGATGGTTAGGCCGAGGCTGCTGCCCTCCTTTTTAATCAGCTCCACCGTGGTCACACCTCTCTGCTCATCTGAGTGGACACAAAGACACACCATAAACACACATTAAACACACCAGCAGCAGCACCTGGACCTTCACAGCAGATACTTCACCCAAGGGCCCCAAGATGCTGGTGAAGCCATGCATTGTGACATGAAAAATCAGACTCATTTAACCATTATATAAAGGACAGATGGGAAAGCGGTGCTGCAGTCTAGTAGTATAGTGAAGTAAATGTACACACTGAAGTCAGCGTGAACCTAAAGTAGCGGCAGACTTTTATTTCAGCAAGCCCTGTGATGTGCAGTTTTTATTCAATGTTTGACGCAATTTCAAGTGAAACATGAAGAGAGGATGGGACAGAATGTAGCTCCTCCCCTTTTTAAAAGCCAATAGTGTTTTGTTTCTATCACAGCTCTGCCAGTGAGAGGCAGATGAGAAGCATCTTGAAGGGGGCGGGGCATGTCAGATTCTAGAGAGCATTTGATTGGTCAGAAGATTTATTGAGAGACTGAAGTATGAGGTGACGTGAATAAAACTGTTGATCCATTTAGGCGAAAGTGACAAACTACAAGCTTCACATGTTTATATTAGTTTTATATCTTCTATATGCGAATTACTACTAGTATTAGTACTACTCTTGAGTACTTTTGAAAGGGCTACCTTTTACTCATACTTTGAGTAATATTTAAAACAGATACTTTTACTCTACTTGCACTACATTTTTAGCCAAGTAATGGTACTTTTACTTAAGTATGCTTTTTCAGTACTCTTTCCACCACTGATTAAATCCTGCATTTGGATCCGCAACAACACTGTCAGCGTCTCCTTCCGTGACAGTCAAGAAAATACATATACACATATTTATTTATTTATTATTTTCAGAGTTTTTATTTTTGGGTGAACTTAAGACTAACAATGTGCACTAGCAAAATAAATATTGTAAATTTAGACTTCATGCAGACTTAAAAGGTACAAAGAATGGTGAGTTTTCACAAATCTTGTCCAATCCACATTTTTCCTTATTACTAGTTTTAATTTTAAAATAAAAAAGACAAAGTAGGCCAATCTGAAACTTTCCACAAGACACTGTGACACAGCCTTATTTAAAAAAAAAAATTAAAAATCATAGTAGGGTCAAAGAGCTTAGAATGACCAAGAGGAGACACTCAATAGAGCGTTCCATTGCAACAGCAGTACCCAGCAATAGCCCCTGATGCCCTGGCCAATTTGGAGTGAAAGCAGTCGGCTGTCCATTGGATCTTATTGCTGTCACGATGGCAAGCAGCTGCTTTGTTTTTTATTTATTCTTTTAAAAAGCGCATTAAAGCTGAGATACAACCTGTAAGACTACAATACAGCACTTACTATTACAATCAACAGCACTTTTAATAGTTTGTTTTACAGACTTATAATATGCTATTGTTCTATTAGAGTTTTCATTCCAAAATCGCCGCCGCGCCATCTAGTGGCTGTTTCCCAAATTGCACTAGAGTGTCGCCTCTTGGTGATTCTATGCTCTTTGGTAGGGGCGGCATGGAGGCTCATTGGTTAGCACTGACGACTTAGAGCAAGAAGGTCGCTGGTCTCGGCTGGGCCAATTGGTATTTCTGTGTGGAGTTTGCATGTCCTTTCTCAGGTGCTCCAGTTTCTGGCACAGTCCATTGGATGAACTATATTACGTGTAGTGTATCAGTCTGTGTGTGTGTGTGAATGCAAGAGTGTATTAGTATTTCCCTGTACTGGATTGCAATTGGAAGGGCATACACTGCATAAAATATGCAGGAATACTTGGCGGTTCATTCCGCTGTGGCGCCCTCTGAAAAATAAGTGACTTAGTCGAAGGAAAATTGTTTTGTCAAAACCACTATTGATTAGTTGTCAGAGTTGTGGATGGGAAACGGGGAAAAATGAGCGAGGACTCAAATGCAGCGAAATGGGATTTTATTAAATAATAAAAATAAAATAAAATGCAAAATAAACTACCCCGAGGGGTAAAACATTAACAAAACAAATACATACACATACAAACAGGACTGGGCAGGCTGGCAAGGATGAGGACAGACAGGACAAGACTTCAAACAACAACATGTGATGACGAACTGGCACAGGACAGCAAATGTGAGGGGTTTATAAACTGTAGAAAATTAATACACAAACAGGTGAACACAATTAACTAATAATGGGATAACAAGGAGGGTGGGACAAGACAATAGACGAAAGAGCGCATGACACAGAGACAACACAAGCCATGCGCTCACATAAAACAGGACAAGAACATGCAGCCAATGAGAGAACTCATTAACCGCATGTTCATGACAACACAAACACAACATTGAAGCACACGACAAAAGCACGTGACCACAATGTAAACACATAGCCACGCGCTTTGACAGACGCAAGACACGAGCACACGATGAATGACACGCAGCGTGCATGTTTCATTCCAGCGCCGACCAAAACCGAAGCCAACTGGATTGAGACGCTGGGAATGAAACTCCACGCTGCAGACAGACGAAAACACAAACACGAGTGCAAGAGCGCGCGCGTCTGAGGCACGCAAAGACACTCTGCGTACACCCACAACGGCGCGCACACACAGAGACACACAATGACAGAAACGGAACGAGACTGAGCTAGTGTCAGAGCTCTGCCACCAAAACAAGAATTTACAAGACCAGAGTGGCAGAACCCTGACATTAGTATTATACGTTTATTTATAAACATTCTACTAAACTAATGTTTATTACATTTAAATTATTCATTCATTAATTTTCCTTTGGCTTAGTCCCGTTATTAATCAGGGGTCACCATCGCGAAATGAACCACTAACTATTCCAGCATATGTTTTACACAGCGGATGCCCTTCCCAGTACCCAGAAACCCAGTACTGAGAAACATCCATACACACTCATTCACACACATACACAACGGCCTATTTTGTTTACCCAATTCACCTTTAGCACATGTCTCTGGACTGTGGGGGAAACCAAAGCACCCAGAGGAAACCCACAAGGAGAACATGCAAACTCCACACAGAAATCCAAACTGGCCCAGCCGGGGCTCGAACCAACGGCCTTCTTGCTGTGAGGCAACAGTGCTAACCACTGAGCCACTGTACCGCCCAAAAGTACAGTACATTAGTATTATAATTATGCTACTACACCGATTGATTTTACATTAAATTAGATGAACACAATGAAAATTTCAATGCGGTTCAATAGCTCACAGTGTACGTAAATGACTGCATATTTTCAATTACGAAAATACAATAACACAACCCTCAACCACATTATTAAGAAGACATCGTTATATTCATTATGACAAAATGAAGACAAATGAAGCCAAATGAAATTAATAAGGTTTTGTGATGTAGTCGCCGTGACCCATAGTATGTGCTCATTACTGCTGTTAAATCCGTACAGCTTCTGATAGTGAGTGTCAGAGTGGGAAATCAGCAGAGACAAATGAACTGACATGATTCTTCGCGAGCCCAACGGACTAAAGGAAAGGCACAGGGAGAGACTGAGGGGAACAGCAGCGGTCTGAAGAAATCAAATATCAGCATTATCACAGGCCAACAGTCTCTTCACCTTAAGGAATGAGACGCAGAGTGTGTACTGAAGCTGACAGGCCCCATCTACAGCAGAACACACGGGTGGACTGGTAAAGTCAGCATCAAATGCATGAAGTCGCAGGAAAGTTTTATATGCCTGTTTTGATGGAATTCGTGAATGCGAACACTTGATTTTGACCGTGTGGAATTGATTGAATGCTATTGGTGGATCTTGTGTAATTGGCACAAGAAGGGAAGCTATTCTGGCCTTTTTTCAGCATTTACACTGCAGATCTTGGGCCCCGTTTACACTAGTGCGTTTTAGTTTTAAAACGGCGTTTTAGATCAAAAACGATCCGCGTCCACACCAGCGTTTTACCTAGCGTCTATGAACATATCTCCGTCCACACTACGCCACCAAAAACGTATATCACGTGACCATTTGCGCACTCTGGATATGTGCGTTCTAGTATAAACAGAAAGCATGCGTCTCGCTCTGCATTTGGTTATTGTTAGTCAACAAACGCCAGTTGAACATTAAACGCGATGGCAAAGAAAGCAAGAGAGGTTTTTTGTGGACAGACGACGAGGTCGAGTTGTTACTAAACGTAACAAACGAATAACTGCACAATGGCACCTAAAACAGACAATAGTGCAAACAACGCTCCCATTTCTGTGCCCATGTTGTTGTTTACAGTACTGTCTTCCGGTAGCGTTAAAGCCATGTGTTATAGTCATGTGATAGAGGCTTGACGAATAAGGGAAGGATACAGTGACGAAGGCAATGACACAAAAGCCCCAATCATGTAGCGAATCTCAGCAGTCCCGCCTCCATTTTCAGATGTCTCCGTTTTTCCTCATCCACACTAACGGAGCAGCAGTGTTTCAGAATGAAAACGGCCTCTCTAGCGTTTTCAAAACGCTCTGTTTTCGGCGTCGAGAACTCCGGCGTAGTGTGGATGGATGGCGTAACGGTAGCAAAACTTGTGCATTTTAAAACGAAAACGCATTAGTGTAAACGGGGCCTCAGTCACACTTTACAATTCGGCTTTATTAGTTAATGTATTTCTTGACATGAACTAATTACGAACAACACTTGCACTGCATTTATTAATCATAGTTCAACATTAACTAATGTATTATTAGCATTCAAATTCTAACATTAACATTAGTTAATGCATTGTGAGTTAAAATGAACTAACAATGGATTTTCATTGACTAATGTTAACGAACTTTAAAAAGCACCTATTTTACTAAGATTTAATGAGTCTATTGTGTCTCTAGAATGTGTCAGTAAAGTTTTAGCTCAAAACACCCATCAGATTTTTTATTATAGCTTTTAGAATATTGGATTTTCTGCTCTGAGCACTATGTAGCTGTTTTTGTTGCCTGTGCCTTTAATGCTAGTTCTCCCCATACACCTTTCCAATGTGCCTGTCAGAGTGTGCCTCAATCTCTGCCTCTGCTTTGTTAGATAAGCAGCACAGTGACAGACATGAAGGAAGTAGATCTCGCGTAACGTTTGTGAGAAATACTACAGTAAGAACCTCCCCAATGATTATTTGATGTATTTGTTGTGGAGTTAATTCAAGCCTTTCCACAACGATGAGTCACAAACAATGTTGTTACAAAGTTCACACTCACACAGACACACACACAGCGTGTTTAACTTTGCTTTGTTTTTGCATGGCAAATGTGACAGTTAACACGTAATGTGACAATATCCACTCCTGTATGGATATCTGTTATTTTAATGTACAAAATTAACCTGATTTAACGTCAACGAACCGGGATTGAAGCGTCTTCTTTTATAATTGTACTGACATGCGGCTGTGGGGATAAAGATGGTAAAATCGCTGTATTTCATGACACACATGCACTGTTTTAAAAACATTTTAAACCTGTAAAACTCATTCTTGAACACATCTGATGATGATTGATGATCACAGCGAGCTGAACTGATCTTTTAACCCCGGTTGATTTGTGCACTTCCTGTCTTGTTGATATGATTATACGCATTACTACGGACTCATGTTAATATGCAGCTGTCAATCAATTCAGAGGGTGGGGAAACCGCACTCCTATGTCACGTTGCAGTGGGCCTTAAAATGGAAAGGATTTGGATCCAATTTTAATGTCAGGAACGTAAACACAAAAGAGACTTATTGTGTTTCTATCACGCCAGTATGACTGTGGACACTACTTGCTTACAGTTCTGTACAAACAGCTTATATCACAGATTTTACCCTGTTACGGTCCATGGGAGTTTGTATTTTTGTGCCTTCTCCCTCTCTGTTTTGCTTGTCTCCCTTTGCATCTCCTAGACTGTCATTCGCTCTTTGTCTCGCCCTATCACCTTTTGTTCCGCTACTTTTTCTCAACTAGGTACCTCCTGATTGGATCCCGAGCCTGTCACTCCTCATTAGGGCGTTTCCTCGTGGAAAAATTGGACTTCGTTCCACGGACTTTAAATTCGACCAGCACGCCTTGTTTTTCAGAGTGCTATGTGTGTGCGTGTTGGTTTGTGTTCACTCGCTGATGTTCATAATGTAGGCTTTGTTCTGTGTTTCTGAATAATTACATCAAAGTAAATTAGGTCATGGTTAAAGAATTTATCATTCCTTTTTGGGGAAAAAGGAATAGTTTACTAAGTCGTGCGACATACATTTTGCCCGTAGGTAACAAGGTAAATGGGTGAGCGCCACATTTTGTATTTTTGCTTATTATTTCAGGGAGTTTAGGTGTGCTGAAGCGCTGAAGATTTCAGTTTCTTTTTCACATTTTGATTTTTATTAGTAGGCCTAAGTTTAGAGGGGGATCATGTGTTCCAGTTTAGGTGGCTTTTGGTTTTGTTTAGTTCTTTGCTTTGGCGCCACTCTAGATCCTTTTTCCCCTAAAACTTTTGATTGTTTTTTTTCTTTCTTCTTCTTATTATTATATATATACATTGTACAAAGCGCACACATGTAAGCCTCTCTTTTGTTGGCTTCATTTTTCTTCTTCTCGTAAGAGGAATAAACGAATTGAATGTAAATTTTGTGTCCTGGTGTATTTTCCATCCATCTACTCAGTAATAATTTAATATTATAAGTGTTACGTTTATTTTCCCTAGACAACTTAATTAAACCGTAACATACCCTTTAACAAATACTGTAATATATGTATTATTAATTGTTTATTCTGTAAGGCTTGAGGCTTACGCTGCTATTCTGAACCAATAGTCGGAAACAGAAAACAGTTGAATGATGGCGTGTTTAAATCCATTATTTATCTGACTTCATTGTAATTAATCTGACTCCATTAAAATTGTTATCATCATTAATAAAGAGAAAGAATCTCAACGCCCTAAAGCAGGCAAAGTTGTTTATTAAGTTACATGTTTAAATATTCAGACAGTAGAATGAAACAAACTAACATACTGTATAAAGAAATTAGCTGTAACATATGCACTGCTGAGCAACAAAGACAGTGAAACTGCCTTTGTTAGCATATGAGGCTACACATATGGTATGCGGGAGATGCAGAGTAAAAGCAATTCTCCCAGATCAACAAACGAAGCGCTCAGAAATGGTTTAAAACAGTTGTCACGTCAACTTGCTGCAGTAAACAAAAATAAGTCTGTAATGCTTGCCCCGCCTTCGCGCTCTTCTTATTGCCCACTGCTATAGAACTGAACTCGAATGATTAGTTAATATCAGCTGTCAATCGCTCAATCAATGCCTTCTGGCTTGGGATGACAGGGAGAGCTACAACCCAGAAAAATTGTAAAGCGCTGAAGATGAGAATGAAGATAACACTGACAGATTTTGTTTTAGAAACCGTCTAGTTACAAATAATGACACATCCTAGTAGTGATCATGTGTTGAATATTAATCCACCATCTACACTTTTCCAAGAGTGGATAAAAGACTTCCATTGGCTTCAAGTCCGCTGTGAAAAGTCTGTGGGATGGAATTTTCAGGTAACTGTTTGCCACATCTAGCACGAGAGCTTCTGTTTAATCCTTCATTTAATCACCAGGGGCCTCATGTATCAACGCTGCGTACGCACAAAAACTTTGCGTACGCCAGGTTTCACGCTCAGAATCGCTCACGTTTGGATTTACTAACAATGAACTGAACGTGGGAATGTGCGCAGCTCCACGCCAGCTTTATGGTCTGTTTTATTTCCATTAGCGACTCCTAGAGGCAGTTGTGTTAAATTCCTCTCTACAAAGTGTCTTTGAGCCTTGCAATGGCAGCTGTATGAGACAGGTTCATCTAGCAGGTATATAAGGTTTCCATATCATATAGTTGACCAGCCAAACATTAAAGCGCAATTTGCAGTGGTCGCCTGTTTTCCCAATGTAATCTGAGCTATCTACTGCACGCACATTGCTATAAAGACATTATCTGAAGATGAATTTGCATGCGTGAATCAGAAACATTTCCATTCAATAAATGTGCAAATAAAATAATATGCGCAGACTTATTAATGATTCCAACTTGTCTTTCTCGTGATAAATAGTACGCAAAATCTGATATGAAGCGGGGGGAAAAAAAGAAGAATGAGTTCATTAGACGCTGGATTCGAACCGAGTTCATGCTTGAACATGTCAAAACATGTTACCATACATTTTACGAGCCACGGCACTGAGACTGTTGAGGATGCTACAACATTTTACACCTATAAATCACACTATTTCTTTTTTAAATCCACACAGTGCAATGTTCAGACATTGTAAATTGTTGTTGTAAATTCCGGAGGACAAACTTGCAAATAACAACGTTTTTCTCCGGTCTACCTCCGAAAGCAGCACCTCCAATTCACATTCTGTTCAAAGTTTCTCTTTTTGCTTGCTTTTGCCTTTGCTTTTTCGTTGGGTTTTGCCAAAGTAGAGTCATTACCATATTCATACGGGGGAGGAGGCAGGGAGGGGTTTTGCGCTCGTGCATGTTGCGCTCAGTTTCACGTTCATTCTGATGTACAAAAGAATATGAGTGGGATTTGGTGTACGCAGTGTTTCATACATCTACGCAATGTTTTAGTATGATTTCCACGCAAGTCTTCATACATGAGGCCCCAGATGCTGTCCGCCGTGCAAGTGGCAGCTATTTGTAAAATTTAACACCACGTACACCATCGCAAACGGGTTTGCACTGAGTAAACAAATATCGCTACTCATGAAAAGACCAGTATTGCTATTAACATGACGTATGCATATAATAAGATACAGCACATGTAAAAAGAATCAGTGCAATATCAGACAGCACCTGTGAGAACAGCACAGTTATATCGTTAACAGATACATTCATGTCAAGCAGTGCGTGCAGGGCTGGTGAGCGGTCCGTGTATCTTTTGGTCACTCAGCTATGTTGTAAAAATATATTTTCATGTGATAACGGGATTTTGTTGAGACATATTTTCCTCACGTATGCATATTTACTTTTTTCCTGTTAGTTTGATTAGTGTTGATTTCACAAGCAATAAATATGTTTGTATAAATCTTGTAGTAACGATGCTTATAATTGGTGGGTGCGACTAAATTTTGGCTGATGCGCCTATATTATTAAAGTTAGAAGTACCGGTGCTACCAAGCAAAAAGGTTAATTTCAGGCACTGTCACATCATATCATATCATATTATATCATATCATATCATATCATATCATAAAGTGTGATCCAGATCTTGATGATCAATTCCGATTTCTGTCTCTGTTTTTTTGCTGTTGTTTTTTTTTTTGGGATGACCTGATTACTGATCAGACATCTGATATCCGATGTCAGCATTTACACTGCAGTGCAGACACACAAAAATGTACCAGTTCTTTCACAGTGTTACATGTAAAGTTTGATAATATTAAGCCATAATTAACAAAAAAACATTTACAGTGCGTCAGATCTCCAACTTACCAGCGAGACTGCATCTATTGGTGAAGCCACTGCTGTCACTGGCAGTATCTTTGCTTCCCTTTGTGTATGGGACGTCATCTGGAAACAGAATGATAAATAAAGATAATAAGTTACAAATGCACTTTAATAAGTAATCAGACATGGATTGATTGATGTAAAATTCAAAATGTATCCCCAAATCTACAGTACACAAAACAGCTATTTTACTTCAAAATTATTTATTTTCCAGTGAACCAAAAGAATTGTGTAAAAAAAAAATATATATATATATAAAAGTTCTAGTATGCCTGAACTGCTTACAGCATTGCCAACAATTTACAATACACAGTCCTTAACATAAATAAACAACTAAAAAATGCATATCTTTCCGTCAAAACAGATCTTATCCCCCGAGAATGTTTAAAATGTCAAATCCCATTATAAAAAATCCCTGTTTTTGTTACGGAATATCCTGATACGCTTGAAAACCTTGTGAAAGTTAGGAAAACAAATCTTTTCACATGTACTACAACAATCCCACAAGAGCTGAAAATGCTGAAACCTCAAGGTTAGACTTTCTAAAGGCTTAAACCTAACAGCCATTCAGTTTTAGCCCAGGGCTCTCATTTATAAATATACGCCACTTTCCAAGCAAAAGTTGTTAGGAGAATGTGCGCATCTTTAAGTAAATTCATAGCAAACATTAATTCATTCATTTTCTTTTCGGCATAGTCCCAACCAGAGGTCACCGCAGCTGAATGAACTGCTAACTTATCCAGCATAGTTTTTAACACGGTGGATGCCCTTCCATTTCCAGCTGCAACAAAAAAAGTTTCTTTTTAAAACGAATTTCATCTGGCATAATTTGCTGGTTATTTTAATGTATATTTGTTGGTCAGTTCTCTACAAAATAAACAAGAATATTTAAGGTGAAAACAAGGTCCGCTTATATGCTTCAGTGCACAAACTGACAAACAGGTCTGTTAAATCAAATATTAATATATATAAAATTTACAGTGAAATATTCACGGTTTCAGAGTATCCTATGTTAGGCTAAATCATTTTCTGTTAATGACAATTCATATTGCGCCTGTCAGTTTCACTTTTAATAATTCAAATCAACTACTTGGACCACAATGAGCCAGGCTTTACAAACTATTACCGCACTTAAAGTATTCCCCTCAGACCAATAAACTCAGTTGGAAGGATGAGAGAGCAGAAACCTATTGTGAGTATAATTTTACAGAGTGGCGCATGTCGCGTCTGAGCAGCCGGTGCATGAATGAAGCGTCACTGAGACACAGGTAACTTCGAACACTTCCAAAACAGCAGCACGAAGACAAGAAATCAGTGCATTGAGGATCTGTCCAATGTATTTTTGAGCCTTTTCTTATTCTAAATTTCAGGTAGGCCTACTTTGTGTGTGAAGAGCAGGCAATAATCCTCTCTACTTCAGTGTTGCGAATGCGATCTGCTGGTCTAACAGACACAGCACAACATGACTTAGAAACAGCAGTGATCTCCATGCTGCAAATCAAAATGAACCCATTTATAGCAAAACTAAATGCATTTCTCCACTGATTACTTATATGAACAGGAACAAATAGTCTTAGAGAAAGTTTTTCGAGTTGTCATGAAAGCGACACGCAGTTTGAATTGTGAATGAATGGAGAATGATTGACAGGCGCAGTGGAGGGAAGCTCTGAACTGCACATGAATTTAAGCACTTGAACATTCATCTGAACTACACATTAAACTGTATATAGTATAGTAGGCCTACATAAAAACGTTTTATTGCCTTGAAAATATGCAGTATCGAACCGATATCTGATCAAAGTATCTGTATAAATTGGTTCATATGCAAAAAACAGCCATGAAAATTATAGGGATAAAACAATATGAGCCCATCCAGACTCTATACGAACAGGTGGCTATGAAAAGAGCAATACGTATTAGCGCTGATTCTAAACATCCCCTTTTCGGTGGATATCAGCTGTTACCATCAGGAAAAAGACTGAGAATGCCAATGTGTAAAACTAATAGACTGAAGCTTTCGTTTGTTCGAACCTCCATAAAATTGTTAAACTCTACCAATAACACTGCTCCTGTAGTATGCTAGCACTTGACTGGGTTCTGTGTTTTATATATTTATACTTATATACAGTCTTATTCAGTAAACAATGTATGTTCTTAACGGTTTGTTCTTAATTGTTTTGTTTTATTTATTTTTACTGTCTGTTTAGACAATGTTGTAGCACTGTTTATGCCCAAGACAAATTTCTTCTTGGGGACAAATAGAGTTTAACCTAACCTAACCTATCAGTGCATCCCTATACTTTATACTTGCATAATGTCCATTGTAGTTTATTAAATCTGGTTATCAAAGACAAAGGTGTATAATAACACACTTCACATCACATTTATGGTTATATATGTTCATATTTCCTCAAGAATTTTCATTCATAACAATATAATATTAATTATAAGGCTGTGCTTTACATAATTAAATCATTTTATTGTTAATGTACAGTGAAACTGATGAATCCATGGTGAGGTAAGTGACGTTATTAAGTACACCGCCATTTCTTTTGAAGAAGTACCTGACTTGTGTGTTTGCGCCCTTGTAAGTTCGTTCTTCCAAGTCTGTACTTCCAAGGACGCAAGTCCGAACTTTGCATACTTGGTATTGCTAAACAGCCAAAGAGAAGACATTAAGGAATGAAGTAGCTTTTAGAGCTTTTAGTGCACAAAAGTGTTCTTGGAGCTTTGTATAATTACAATTGAACCACTAGAGTCACATCAATTGCTTTGAAGATGTTTTGGTTCCTTTTTTGAACACCATTGGACCATTCCTGCCTATGGAGGTTGAGAGAGCATTCAGATTTCATCTTAAATATCTTTATGTGTTCAGAAGATGAACAAAAAAGGCTTGGGGGATTGGAACCACATGAGGGGGAGTTATTAATATTTTCATGTTTGGGTAAACTAATGCCAAGCTCAAACTGCATGATTTTCAAAGTAGTCGTGTTACAGATGTTTTCACACTCCATGACTATCTGGGCTAGCGTTTTGTCGCTGCTTTGTTTACACTGCAAGATGAATCGGCGACAGGGGGTTTCACACTGCACCACTTTTTAATAGGGAGAATTACCGACAACTGTCCAAACTACGCCTCACAACCAAAAACACTTGTCTTTTGTTATTAACTACATAACGAGAAAGAAGCCTTTAATGGGGTAGAAAATGTACACATTTGCTCACCGGGGTTTGAAGGGAATTGGCAATTTCTCTTTTTTGACCCGCTTGTGATGTTGCTCACATGACACGTCAAACAGACACGGGTGCTCCTGCCAAATTTCCACTAGCTTTTCCTCCATTTCTTGGGTCCAATAAACCGAAAATGAGCGCTTTTAACTTCTCCCTCAACCTCCCGCTGGCCTGCAGATACCCATACTAGTGAATGCTGCTCTCTCATTGGCTGTTGCTGATGTTATTTTCAGTCAAAACTCAATTCACACGGCATGATTTGAATCGCTGACAGCTCCAGATATTTAGCACGCCAAATATCTCACAGGCATCGGCGACTCATGAACGATTCTCTCAGATGGCGTTTTTGATAGTTCACATTGTGTGATTGTCACTCGCGTGAACGAGCACTGATTTGCCTGTGATTTCAGGCATTGGTCACTGATTTCTCAAAACCTGTCGGCGAGTCAAAATCGGGACTAAAATCATGCAGTCTGAACTCGGCATAACCCTTTAAAGTGTATGTTTGAATCCAAAACAGAAGAAGTGAAAACATTAAAACTAACATTTTGCCAATGTTTCTGAAGTGGGCACTGATTTTATTAGAAGCACTGCAACAATGCTACGCTTAGTATAATAAGAACCTTTAGTCTAATTGTAAATATATTAAAGGTAAAGTCAATGGTTTCCAACATTCTCCAAAATATCTCCTTTAGTGTTCTACAGAGGAAAGAAACTCATAAAGGTTTGGAATCAATTGAGGATGAGTAAACAGTGAGGACATTTTCATTTTTGAGTAAACTATCTCTTTAACACACACATGTAAACAAATATTAACATGCTCTCCTGCACAGTGTCCATAAATCTCTTTTTGGCTTGTAAAAAGAAATGGTTCAGCTGCCATTCAGGCCAAACAAACCATCATCATCATCACCCAGGCTGTTTGTTTAACAGCTCAAAGACTCCAAGCAGGACACATAAATCTATGAGAGTGAGTACTCCAAATCGGCCGTTATTATATATCCTCACTGAAAGTCACAGAAGAGGGTAACTGCCATTATGGGTCATGATAACTCAATTTCCAAGTCTATTAAAACGCGGAAACTAATTTGGAGCAAACCACTCTGACGGCCCTGGCTGTGTTGACACCAATCCTGATGTAGGTTAAACGGATGATGTTCTAACAATGCAAATGGAAGCTGTGGGTCTATTTTCAGAGCTGGGCTTTTATTTATAGAGGCCAGCGTGGCCCCAGTTGTCACCCCACACTCAGATCTCAACAGGCTTTTCCACAGAGCAGCTGGAGCTACAAACCACATGGCTGGGGATAAAATGTGTGCGCCTGCTCTACCCTCACCTAAAACACAAAGAGTAAATAAAATCCCTTAATTAACGGTTTCCGTATTTTGTGATTCGCACACTGTGAAAAATGCTGAGTTCAGACATATTAGTAAAAGGTTCCATTTCTGTACTGTATAATCTACTTCTGAACCAGACATCTTTTCCTACAGATAACATTAAGATTGCTTGGGAAAACGACCCTTGTGGTTTGATTTCGGATGATCTGTGGGAGGATATTCTTAAACAAATTCACTAATCGTCAATGTGTGCCTGGCACTTTCTCATTCAATTTAAAGTAATGCACAGCTTATATTTCAAAGACTAAAGTAGCCCAAATGTTTTCTGGTACTAGTTCTTTGTGCAATAGATGTCATTGTGCTGAAGGCACACATGCTCCTAACTTAGAGCATTTCATATGTGATTTATTATCTGTGCCTCTTCAGCACAAGAAACAGATCCACAGGTGGCACTGTTTGGGGTTACTTCAGAGGAAATACAGTTGCCTTCTGAAAGTGTAAAATCATTTCTTTTTCGACTTGATTGGCACGTAGAGCTATTTTGCTAAAATGAAAGGATTCTTATCCTTCCACTCATGCTCAGTGGATTACAGAAACTATGTCTTGTCTCTATTTGGAAAAATTGGGATTTTTTTTAAGGTGTGGCAACCTTTAATTGAATATGTGAAAAATCTCAATTAATTTGATGTTGCTGTACATAGGGAATGTATTGTTATTTGTTTGTACTTTTTATTTTTTATTTTTTTGTATTAGGGCCTACATGTACAATTGTATTTGTTTATCTTTGTTTAATGTAAGTGCTATCCCGTTGTTGGATTGGTATGGGTCAGAGGTTTGTAATGTTGTTTTTTCTGGTTTAAAAAACTGAAAATCAATAAAAATATCTAAACCAAAAATGCTGAGTTCCACAAAATCCCTTCGTGCTGTCCCAACGCAATTTAAGCTAACTGAATGGTTTTTACCATTTTAAATTAATTGAACATCAAATGATTATGCTGCCCCCCCCCAAAAAAAAAAACTAAAAAAATGTTGTTTCAGCTCATTTTTAATAAGTAGTTTGAACAAGCAGCTAACATATTTTTCTATTTATTCAATCTGATGATGTTTTAAGGAGTGACTTTTATTAATATTTTAGTAGTTTGAGACCATATATTATATCAAAAAGAATATCCAAAGAGTTATGTCAGTAAAATAACAGAAAAAGTACTGACAGTTTATTAACAGGTTTTTGTACACTCAAACCAGGCCCGACACTACTCAGAAAGAACTCAGAAAGAACCTAGGCTAGGCCTATAGTCTAAAGATCTGGTCCCCACGTCAGGTCAGGTGAGCCCGTATATAGTTTTTGAAACCTGCACGTGGAGTCGCAGAGTCGCACTCAACTCACACGGGAGAAAAAAAAAAAAAAAAATATATATATATATATATATATATATATATATATATATATATATATATATATAAACACACACACTCACACACAAACACACACACACACAGTTGAAATCAGAATTATTAAGCCCCCTTTGTATTTTTACTAAATGATGTTTAACAGAGCAAGGAAATTTTCACAATATGTCTGATAATGTTTTTTTTTTCTGGAGAAAGACTTATTTATTTTATTTTGACTAGAATAAAAGCAGATTTATTTATTTTTTATTAGATAGACAGACAGACAGACGGACAGATAATTGTTTTAATAAATATTTTATTTAGACACCATGGATGGTATGTAATGGCCAGTTACATCAAAAAATGAATGAATGAATGAATTAATTAATTAATAAAATCACACAATACAAAAGCAATAAAAAGATTTTAAAAAAGAGAATAAAACTGATATTAAAAAAGCTATCAAATAGAAAAAGGTTATTTTAAATTCTAATAATATTTCATTATAAAATAAATGCAGCCTTGGTGATTTATTTAAACCATTAAGACATACAAAACCCAATAAAAATGTAAAGTTAAAGTCAAAATTATTCGCTCTCCTGTGAATTTTTCCCAAATGATGTTTAACAGAGCAAGGAATTTTTCACAGTATTTCTTATAATATTTTTTCTTCTGGAGAAAGTCTTATTTGTTTTATTTCAGCTAGAATAAAAGCAGTTTTTAATTTTTAAAAAACATTTCAAGGTCAAATATATTAGCCCCTTTAAACAACATATTTTCCTGATTGTCAACAGAACAATCCATCATTATACTTGCCTAATTACACTAGCTTGCCTAATTAACTTAGTTAAGCCTTTAGATGTCCCTTTAAGCTGAATACTAGTATCTTGAAAATATCTAGTCAAATATACTGTCATCACGGCAAAGATAAAAAAAAAATCTGAATGAGTTAATAAAACTATTATGTTTAGAAATGTGTTGAAAAATCTTTCAATTGAACAGAAATTGGGGACAAAATATACAGGGGGGCTAATAATTCAGAATTCGGAGTTTTACTCCTATTACTTTAACTATATATGACATAAAATTCCAAATTTGCAATATGTAAAATAAAATGACAACGTGACTCACCACTATTATTGCGACCCTCTCTCCTCAAACCACACAGCATCGTGGGAAAATCACGAATCCATTCTGCCACACGTCAGTTTAGGCGCAAACTACAATCCCAAACCGCTTCTTAAAGCGCACAGCTGCAAATGAACATGCTATCCAATTACACCACGTTACATGTGAAACTACAGCTTTCCTGAATTCCCTTTAAAATGCAATAAAACAAGGAAGACGAGATCCATTCACAGGTCTGCACAGCTGATGTTCACTCCATACAGGCAGCAATCCTACTATACTTCCATGTAAATGTGCAGCTACACGCCAGAGTGCCTGTAATAGTGCAATGCATGGATGAGTGAGTGTTGCATGGGATTATTCCTGAGACATTCCAGTGTCACTCTGATTTGCTCTTCCCAAACAGCATAACGTGATTTTCCTTCGCCTGCCAAAGCGCACGTTCAACTAGTCTCCGTCATCCAGTCATCTGTATAACACATGTGCTCTGCTTCAGTCCAGGGTTTTTTCAAGCAGATGGTAGTTTATCCAGCAATGACAGCGCTGCAGTATGGGAATGTATCCGAACGCTCCAGTGCATCAGACAGAGAACACACACACACAGAATCACTGCTGTTGTGCTCCTCCTTTCCGCCGCTCAGAGATTGCCGCTGTTCACATGTGCCTTTTCTTCCTGCATTGGTATTATTAATCATCTCCGTTCACACACACACTGCACTCTTCCTACCGGCAGCCTGATGAAGACACAAATAACACCCTCACGCATGCAGCCAAACCCCCTTATTACTCTGCCAGCCCCACGTGCCTCAAGCACAGACACTTCCTCTTGTCTGTCTGTCTGTCTCTCTCTCTCCCTCACGTGCACACTTTGCTTTTATTTGGCAGCGGAGCGTCTACTGTGAAACAGCCCATGCTAAACCATTCAAAACAAATGTGTTAGTGTTTGCACGAACATATGAAGCAGGATGACACTGATAAGACTATCAATCTTTTCTTGAGCCGTGCAATCAGCATATATAAGGATGATTTTTGATCATGTGTCAATGAAAAATGCTGTTGTGGAAAAATTGATGTTGTATTGTGGTCATTGCCAATAGCTTTGTGGTTAAGTGTATTGATATATAGCACCAATGTGCTCTCGGCGGCCTGAGTTTGATTCCAGGCTCAAGGTCCTTTGGCGATCCTTCCTCTCTCTCCGCTCCACACATTTTCGTGTCTGTACTCTCAATCCTATACATCAAAGGTTTAATCCCCCTAAAAATGTAATTATTAAAATTTATACAGAAATGTTTTATTGTATTTACGATTACATAAATGTAACCCTGGACCACAAGACCAGCTTTATTTATAAATATATTTGGCAATACATTCTATGGGTCAAAAATACTGATTTTATGCTAATAAGCATTGGAATATTCAGTAAAAAATCATGTTCAATAAAGGATATTTTGTAAATTTTCCGACTGTACATATATCGAAAGTTATTTTTTGTTTACTAATATAAAAACAAAGAATTACTTCAGCAAAAAAAGAAAATTCTGTTATTATTACCAGTGTTGGGGGTAATGCATTATAAGTAGCACGTGTAACGTAACAATATTACTGTTCCAAAGTAACGAGTAGTATAACGAAATACTTAAAAAAATAAGTATTTGAGTTACTTTTAAGAAAATGTAACGCAAGTTACTTTTTACCTTGCTTAATTGGCTTTTACAAAATATATTGCGGAATAAAAATGATCTTAGTCAGGTTGAATCAAACAGAGAGCGTGCTGCTAGGTATCAGACAGCCAGGGTTCGCACTCATCATCATCATCAGGTCTCTTTTTTCATAGCAGATGAGTTAGTGTACTGTTCTACTAACTTAATAACTCAGGATATTAGTTTATTTCGAGTTAGAGGGAGTATCCGGTAGTACTTAATGGAGATGCAAACCGTTTCATGACAACTCATTTCAATTTAATGAACTGGTTCGACTGGTTCACTTAGAAGAGCCAGTTAAAAACAAACGATTAATTCACGAATCACCCGTCATCAATACAGACAGTCAGAAACAATGGCAGGCCAGAGACTTACAATGGATTCTTTAAACTCATCAAAGAAAAGAAGTGGTTTGTTGTTAAGTGTAGATTATGTGCAAGTAAAACTCTTGACACCTGCAAGAAACATGACATCAAAAAAAAAAACTGCACCTGCACTCCACCTCCAGCTAAACAACAAATGTTTGACATCAGTTCACGTTCTCCAGGATAAACAATTAATTCGATACATTTAAAAAATGGTTATTGTTTTTATTCTTGAGGAGATGCAGCCACTGTCTAACATTACTATAAAAATGACTACTGTTTTGTAATACAGTGAGATTTTTTCTTCTCTTTTGGGAAACATTTTACACATTTAATATGGCAGCGTGAAACAGTTTATTCATTGCATGAAGCTCAAATATTTATTTTGATTTGGGGATGTTTATTATTGTCTTACTGTTCATTTTGTTATTAAACATTTTAAAATCAGTTTTTGTCTAAATATAAATTATTTCATGTTAGTACTCTTGGGCTTTATTGCAATCTTTATCTCAATGATCAGTAAATTTACTTAACTAATAACACAAAACATTCAAAAGTAGCAAACACATTACTTTACATGCATTCATTAATCTGTATATACAGCATGTATAGCTTTGGGCTCAGAAAGTTCTCAAAATATACTTTTATCCCCCATTTTTTAAAGTAAATGAAGGTGTAGGGTCTATAGGTGGTTGGTACTTGCAGAGCTTCTCTTTAAAAAAGGTGAAAGAACACATGCAAGTTCTGAAAGAGATCAAACCTCAGCCAGGTGAGGAAAAGTAAAGCAGAAGTAACTCAAAAGTAACATAGCAGGTTACTTTCTATAAAAAGTTACTAACGCAATTAGTTACTTTTTTGGGGAGTAACTCAATATTGTAACTATGTACTACTTTAAAAAGTAACATTCCCAAACCCTGATTATTACCCACCCCTGAGACCTTTGTTCATCTTCAAAAGACAAATGAAGATATTTAAAGGTGCAGTAGGTGATCTGCCAAAATGCTTAGCATATTATCTTTGGATAGCGGGGAGGGACTGTGATTTAAAGCCACGCCTCCTGAAATTGCAAATGTGCGCACCGCGTCACAACAGCAAACAACCCACTTGTTCATGCCATTTGCCAGTTAGTTAGTGTTTGGCCGGCGGCGTACAGGAATAACATTAGTAACCCACGCTTATGCTATTTCAGAGCGAATATTCAGACTAGCATGGTAAACAGTATAGGAAGGCTGTCATTGTTCAAAAATGACCCAATGTGAATATAAAAGCAACTTCATCTCAATAAAGCCGGTTAGACGGAATAGCGCAATTACTGATGTTTTGTTGTTAAACTAAAAAAAATAATCTACATCATCAATGCTGTCAAAGGTCCCTTATAAAACTGAAAATCAATCTTTCAGTGGGAGATTTCAGTGACTGAACAACACGTCTATGCGAATAAGCAATTCATAACATCACAATCTTACATAAGTTTAGCCTGACTAAAATAGTTTGGAACAGTACCTGTCTTAGGGTGCTTTCACACCTGTGAATCGATTCAGTTGTTCCGAAACAGAGATTACAATTGTTACATTGTTGCTCTTTGCTTTTGGTGCGGTTTGCTTTCACACTGCAAAGTTTCTAATCGGACCAAAAGAGCTAAAACAAGTCATGTGTGAGTAAACTCTCCTCACATTGGTCAAGGTGTCAGGGTTAATTTTGCAGAGTCCCGCTCAGCTGTCAGGAGAGGTGGTGGTTTGGTGGTGTTTGACAAGGTGCCCGCGACATGTCTGAAGAGTGATGGAGAGATACGGTGGGGAGGGGTGAGAAGGGTACGCGACGTAGCCTATTTGAGGACCGGGAGGGAGATGCGAGATTACCAGGAGATTATCATTCGTTTAAGGGCATCCGGAGACTCGCGAAACTTCCCGCCCTACTCATAATTCTCTCTTTATATAGCCATATGCCTATTACATATCCATAAAACACTGTGATATAACCACGCTCGTATCGCATCGCTTTCTCACTGCAATCGATCCGCTCCAGAGTTCGTTTCAATCGAGCCGAGACCACCTCATTCAAGCGATCTCGGAGCAATTGATTTGGCACGGATGCGAGAGCGATTGGTGGTTTCACATATGCCAAACGAACCGCGCTAACCGGGCAAACAAGACAGGTTCCAAAACAAAAGTGTAGGTGTGAAAGCACCCTAACAGTTATACTTCAGCTATGGTGTCGTCCTTCCTCCAGCGTGCAAAAGTAACTCCAATATTGATTCAGTAAAGTTTTAATTCAGTATTTGATTTCACCACATCTGTGATTGTCTCATGAAAGAGCAGCGCTTATGCAGATGGGCACGCGCGAATGGTGGATCTGCGTGAACAGATGCGCAGAAGTCCGAATCTACATTTGCTGACAGACAGTTTGAGCTACTTATCGAAATTATGTGAGATGTCGGTCCGACTCTGTTTAATTGGATAAACATTTTTAGTTTTATGCCTTACCCAGAATACATATAAACACATTTAGATCACTTACTTTAATCATTACAATTGGACTGTGAACAGACTTTCAACCAGCACAACAAAAAATGTTTCTGAAGACAAACACCTACTGCACCTTTAAGGTGAAATCTGAGAGCTCCCTTATCCTCCATAGACAAACTTCCAGCCTCACTCAAGTCCAGAACCAAAAGAACATCCTCAAAAGAGATCATACGCCTTCAGTGGTTAAATCGGAGAGGACAAAATGTTCTCTCAGGAACATTGTCATGCTACGATAGTACATTTGTGTGCACATAAAACAAAATAAGGATTTTATTCAACAGTTCAGTTCATGCTTTTATCAGCAGCAGGGTGGATTACTGTAATAGACTCCTCACTGTCCTTCCCAAAAAGACAGTCAGACAGTTGCAGCTCATCCAGAACGCTGCAGCCAGGATTCTAACCAGAACCAGGAAATCAGAGCACATCACACCTGTCCTCGGGTCTTTACACTGGCTCCCAGTCACATTCAGAATACATTTTAAAGTATTAATACTGGTCTATAAATCACTAAATGATCTAGGACCTCAATACATTACAGATTTGCTCACTGAATACAGACCTTATAGATCACTCAGATCTTTAGGATCACATAAACGATAAATTCCAAGAATTCAGTCAAAGCAGGGTGAATCAGCCTTCAGCTACTGCGCCCCTCGCTGCTGGAATCAGCTTCCAGAAATGATCCAATGTGCTCCAACATTAGGCACATTCAAATCAAGACTAAAACACATCTTTTGTGTTCAACAGAAGAAACTCATAAAGGCTTGAAACAAGTAAAGGTTGAGTAAATGATGACAGAATTCATCATTTGTATACATTTTTTGGGGTTAACTATGCCTTTAAGAATCAAATGCATGCATTATATTCCCTTATCTTGTTAAAGCAGGATTTACTTATGTGTCAAATCAAAGCAACTAAATTTAATAGCCATTTTACAAGGACAAATCAGGGCAAGTCTATGTAAAGTAAGCAGCTGGGGATATTAGTGGACTTTTCTTATGACAGCTGCATTTGTCTGAGAAACGATGAACACCTGTCTACACCAATGAACACATTCCACACATACTTCTCTCCAACACCGAAATAAAGATCCCCGACAAAAGACGACACAGCAAAATACACTCAACATGATATAATTAAGAGGGACCCAAAATCTGGAAATTATTGCATTTTTTTTAAAGCTGTTAAAATAAATCTGGCAGCATGTTGGCTCAGTGGTTAGCACTGTAGCCTTTCAGCAAGAAAGTCGCTGGTTCAGGTCAGTTGGAATTTCTGTGTGGAGTCTGCATGTTCTCCCCATGTTGGTGTGGATTTCCTCTGGGTGCTCCGGTTTCCCCCACAATCCAAAGACATGCCTATAGGTGAATTGAATAAACTAAATTGGCCATAGTGTATTTGTGTGAATGTTAGTGTTGGATAAGTTGGCGGTTCATTCCACTGTGGCAACCCCTGATAAATAAATAGGCTAATCCAAAGAAAAATGAGTGAATGAATGAATGAATGAATGAATGAATGTTAAGTCATTATACTAGAATCATCCACAGAGTAGATGGCCACAAAAAAATGTATTACATATTGATAAATCCAACCAAGGTAAAAATTTTTAGAACAGTGGTTCTCAAACTGTGGTATGTGTACCACTAGTGGTACGCAGGCTTCCTTCTAGTGGTACGCGGAGGAATGAAATATGTCAAGTACATGCTACACAGATTTCAAAATTTACCAAAAACTATGTATATAATGTGCCATATATGACATATAGCCTATATTTCTGAGGTAATGTGCCACGTTTTTTTTTTAACAGTGTAGAGTTGTAGCTGCTTTACTGGGCTTACGCTACTGTATTTCAATACTGCACATTTTGGTGGTACTTGGAGAGATAAATTGTTTCTGAGGTGGTTTGAGAACCACTGATTTAGAAGAAATACAGTAAGCAAATTTATACATTAGATTTTGCTTGTAAGTTATGAAACAATAAAAAAAAATCCAAATCATTTTGGACTATATTGTGGTAAATAAATTTGTAATAAAAAGAGTAAGTATATAATAAGAAGTGCAAAAAAGCTTGTAAAAGGAGAACTTCAGAGAGTAATTTTAAAACTACACAGCCATCATGTGGCTGGACCAGGTAAAGATGTGGTTTTGCAGGTAAAGATACGAGTAAAATAAAGAGTGCTTTATGGTTTTCTAGAGTGAACAACTGTATTCAGCTACAAAAATGAAACAATCAAAGATAAAATAACATTGTCAACATTGTATAAATGATTTAAAAATAATAAAATATTTAATAAATAATCTAATACTGCGATGTGACTATTGTGGATGCACACATTGCGATATCAATGCTTCAACGATATATTGTGCAGCCCTAATGTTTTTCTTTTCATTACTTCATGTTGTTTCAACACAAATCATTTCAGTCATTTTCTTTTACAAATTAAAGTGGATTAAACATAAAACAATTAAGTTGTCAGAAAAAAACAAACAACAAGAATTGTTTCAGCTCATTTTAAATAAGTAGTTTGAATAAACATATTTAGTTTACAAGTACTAATAAGCAGCCAATATCTCAATAACATGCGCTCTAATAAGCTATTATTTATTAGTAATTGCTAGTGTTAATTTAGATTGATTGAGAGGATTCTGTAGAGAAGTGAATGTTAAATAAATTGTAATAACAAATTACAAGCATAGATAAATGCAAAAAAGCAAAGATAAAAGTAAAATAAGCAGTGCATCATTTGTAGTTTTGTATATAGAAATGTAAAAAAAAATAATTTTCACACTGCAAAGTCTTTATTGTAAAAATAATGCAATAAATTATGCATTAACTTCCAATTGGACAAAGGTCTTGTGCCTGACTATTATAATCTCTCTCAGGCCTTAAAGAGCCCATATTCTGGGTTTTTGAAAATGCCCTTCCACAGCAAGTGAAATATCCAGCTAAGGCTTAATCTGTAAGTGTACAGTGTTTAAAACTGTCGATTCATCTATGAAAGATTCGATTCATAGTGCTTCAAACGAGTCGTCTTAATAACGAGTCATTAGGTGTTTCGAAACACAAATAGTTGCGCGCGCAAACCTGGGAAATTTGAAACCTGCAGCCCTGCCCACTAACACAGAAAAAAAGCCACACACACACACACACAGAGACGCAGGTCGAATGAAGTCACGCTGTGCAGATGGATATTATTGACAGTCTCTACCCAAAGAGCATTATAGCCCAGCCTTGAGCATTTCGAGTGCTTCTGGAAACTACATGCTTACAAAAAAGACTTCATCGGCCGTTAGTTAAAGGAAGGATCAGTAAAGACTGCATCATGGATCAGTTTCTTCCTCCATTTCACAAGTGTAAGTACGTGTGATTAAAATTGTTGCTTCGTTTACTCTAGCTTGCAAATTATGTATTTAGTTGTGTTTTGTTACTGTATCAGGTTAACTCTTGATATTCTCATATCGCGTTTAAAGCCACGTTGAAAACGCCACGCTTTGTTTACGGTTTGTCAGCTGTTCCTACACACATGCAACGATCAAGTTTCAAAATTCAAAGTTCAAGGTGAGGTGTCTAAATTGCACCCAGCGAGCAGAACTGGCGCTATAGGCGAACGGCAATCACACTGCCCTCAACCCTAAAGTGCATTCTCAGTTTTTGAATGTTTCGGTGTTGTGTCCTCTGAGGAGGAGGGTAATGTGTGTGCGTGTGTGTGTGTGTGTGTGTGTGTGTGTGTGTGTGTGTGTGTGTGTGTGTGTGTGTATGTGTGAAAAGAACAGATAGAGCATGACGGGCTAGGAGTTCTCCTTGCCAGTTCTTGGAGTTTTTGCTCAATAAAATAGTTAGTCGTCGGTATTTTCAAGTCCAGTCTGTATTTACATTCACCCACTGGCAGCTAAAATCCACGCCTTACACTATGAAGCGTGAATGCACTCTGACTATATTGTGGATAAACTGCTGGGCATTTCACTCTGTCTCATGCTGAAGGCTGTCAGTGTCGACCCATCGCAGCAGGCTGTCAACGGTCACATCAGCACAGATTAGCTTCGCACTAAGGCCGTACTCACACTAGGTACAGTTGCCTCGAACGCTTGTCCCCCTGACGGCCCGCACTCACACCACAATCGGGCCTCGGCACGCTTACGTCATCGCTGCTGCGCTGTTCAGTGAGAAGCGCTGTCACTCAGCAGCACAGTGGAGATTTCTCTAGTTAAATCAATTCAGTCGTTTGTTATGCAGTGACATGCAGTCAAATATTTCGCCAAACAGTCCTTAGGGATGTGGTGACACGCAGTGAGATATTTCGCCGAACAGATCCGCCACTTTTGGCGCTCATAATCATAAAGCTCTCGTGTTGCAGGAATGAGGAGGTCTGCTGAAGGTGCACAGCTGTCGTGCAGTGAGGAGTTTGCGTCTGTAATAAACTACGGCAGTTTGCGTTTACTGAACAGTAAGAATGATTAATAAATCCAGATTAAACAGTTCCTTAAAAGTCACGTCTCGCTTTCAGTTTCGGGCTTTGGTGTGTTTTGCACTCACACTACAAACGTACCGCACCAGAGCCCAAGTGAACCGTGCTCAGGCCCACCTCTTCCAACCTGGCCAGGGCCGGCCAAGTGATACCCACCTGAGCCCGATTCAGCGCGCTTACACTTCTCAAACGACCCGGGAAACGGGCCTGGGCACGGTACGGATGGCATAGTGTGAGTAGGCCCTGAGAAGGGGTTTGGGAACAAATGAGTCGCTGAACGATTCATACGGGAGTTGCTGGGATAATTAGGTAAAAATAAATGCAGATTATAAGACCATGAAAGTGTTTTTGACCTTGCATGCATATTAGACTGTTGTTGGAGACCCTTACAACCAAAATATGACCCTATTTCATGTATAATAGGGGCTCTTTAAAAACATGCAAACTATAACATTTTACTCCGTTCGTGGTGACTTCACAAACCTTTTTTTCTGTACTGTGACTTTTGCTCAAATATAATCCTAACTCAACATTGCATATGTAAGCGATGTGACTGTTTTAATGCATACATCTCGATATCGATGCTGAAACGATATATTGTGTGACCCTAGTTTCAAGTCCTTTAAAATAAGTAGTTTGAACAAGCATGCGGCATTTTTTGTGTATCGTCCAGCCCAATATTAATATGAAAGCATCTTCTGAACTAATCATCACTGTTTACCCATACAAACATCATCAACACACACACACACACACACACACACCAGTCTTACCTTTAACTCTTCCTCTAATAACTCCAATCCGACATCGCAGAGAAAAGGAAAACATCCTGCGTTTCCCTTTGACTCCTCCAGCCAGTGCTTTCTTCAAGGCCCCTCGCGTAGAGGAGACCCCATCGGGGAGCAGTTTAGGATTGACCGAACAACTAACACGCCACATGCTTCTTCTTGTCCTACTTCTCAAACACAAAACTACCAGAGATGCCTCTTCCTCTTATTTCCATCCTGGAGCAGTTTTCAGTTCAATCCCTGCGTGACATACTGTGGCTTACTGAGGCTTTTTGCAGAAACACGAAGCATCTTATTTCACTCTCCGCAAAGTCATGTCATGAAAATCTGGGTATGACTTAATAACGGATCCAGATAAATATAGTGGGCAGGGCTGGAAACACTGTTGGGGTGCGAGTGTGTTTGTTGGCTGCCTACAGATGAGACAGATGGACTGAAGCGGCCTGCTACTGAGGCACAGACTGCCTGAACCACAGGAGAGAAACAACTACAAGGTTTTATTTGGGATGTTTAAATACCTTGGTACATACATAATAAAATATAATAGAGCAGACATGCAGGGTTATTCCTGTATAGAGAATTATGAGGCAGCCACCTCTATCAAATGTTGTTACACATCAGCCATTCGACAAAAATCAGACAGGCAGTCAGGGCTACCGACAGACTTCAAATGAAGCTCAAGCACTGGTATTAAGTCTTAATTTGGCCACAACTTTCTCTATTTCTCAGCAACTGGAATTCTTTTTGGTGACAATTCCTATTTTGACACATGAATTGGGAAAATGCTTTGAAAATGTAAAAACTAAAAATCAACAAAATATTTTGGGCAAATTGTCTCCCCCTTTTGTTATGTCCGTGGCTTGCTTATAATAAGAATAATAATCTTCATAATTATATTAAAAATGAATACTTTAATGAATAATTACATTTTATAGCATAAAAAGTGAATGTAAAGTACCTTTATACTGACAGATAATGGCTTAATAATTTAAATCCTTTTGCTTCACATTAATTTGTATGAATATGTCTTGATTTGTGAATGTTTCAATATTTATACTGAAAATGTTTAATATATAAATGTATATAATAATAATAATAATAATAATAATAATAATATATCCTTATAATAATAACAACAAGGAAGGTGTTTTTGGTGGTTTAAGCCAAAGGTAAATATATCTATATATCCATATATTCATCCATCTAGTTAGTTAGTTAGTATTTTGTAAGTTAGGCCAGGCTGTCATGATGCAACTATACATCTACAGTTAAAAATGAACAATAAACAATGGCTTGCATGACATTTTTTTTGTTTGTTTGTTTCAGTTCAGTTTCCTTTTTTTTTTGTCATTCGAAACATCACAATAAATTGTAATGCAGAACGAAATTACGTTGCATCAGACCCAACAAGAACATAAAACCATTAAACATAAAACCTAAAAAAACAAATAAGCTTTTATAGTTTAAAAAAATATATAAAAATATACAGTTGAAGTCAGAATTATTAGTCCCCCTTTTAATTTTTTTTTCTTTTTTTAAATATTTCTTAAATGATGTTTAACAGAGCATGGAAATTTTCACAGTATATCTGATAATATTTTTTCTTCTTCAGAAAGTCGTATTTGTTTAGTTTCAGCTAGAATAAAAGCAGTTTTTAATTTTTAAACACCATTTTAAGGTCAAAATTATTAGCCCCTTTAAGCTAAATGTTTTTTCGATAGTCTACAGAACAAACCATCGTTATACAATATCTTGCCTAACCCTAACCTGGTTATTTCTGGTAACCCTAACCTAGTTAACCTATAACCTAGTTAAGCCTTTAAATGTCACTTAAAGCTGTACAGAAGTGTCAAATACAAGTATACAAATATTATTTACTGTCATCATAACAAAGTTAAAATAAGTCAGTTTTTATAAACGAGTTATTAAAACTATTATGTTTAGAAATGTGTTGAAAAAAATCTCTCTGTTAAACAGAAATTGGGGAAATAAATTAACAGGGGGGCGAATAATTCATTAGGGGTTAATAATTCTGACTTCAACTGTATTTATTTAAAATATAACCTAATTTAAAAATAAAAAAGTAAAATCACAGAAAGGAATAAATTAATACTCAAAATCTCAAATAACTTATCGCACAGTTTGTTATAATAGTAATAATAATAAAGTTTTGTGCTAATTTAACCATGTATTTATTTATTATTACTAGCTATTCAATAGAATTTAAGATACAGTATTATTAAAAAGTATTATAATGACAGGATAAAAACCATCATTAACTGCACTGATTTGCTCCTCACTCTTCTGTAACGACTGCCTGATGGCATAAGCGTGAGCAAACTATGGCCAGGATTGGTTGGATCTCTTAGAATGCTATTTGCCCTAGACCAGTGGTCACCAAACTTGTTCCTGGAGGACCGGTGTCCTGCAGATTTTAGCTCCAACCCTAATCAAACACACCTGAACAAGCTAATCAAGGTATACTTGAAACACCCAGGCAGGTGTGTTGAGGCAAGTTGGAGTTAAACCCTGCAGGGAAACCAGCCCTCCAGGACCGAGATTGGTGACCCCTGCCCTAGACAGACAACATTGTTGATACAGTTCCTTGATGGATGTCATTTTGACTCCATCAAGGACTTTTTTGTTACCTTTTACATTCATGCTTCATTAATCATTTTCTACTTAAGAATTGTTGTACTGTTTACAGTTTTTGGGGGGCCTGATAATTGGTTGTTGCTCATTCTTTTGATAGTCTGCATTTATATTGCCAATTTAACCCATTTATCAATTAATCCAATTTACATTTAGTCTGTTCACCTAAAAATACAAATAAAATCCAGCCTGATGTTTTAGATATTTTTATATTATTACATTTTAATGAATGTCACAACCGTCCCCGTGCTTGGGTTGGGGTTGCAATGTTTGACTTTTTCTGTTAAAGTTTAAATTCTGCATATATTATCATATGTACACATATTATAGAAATGTGGTTTGGTTTATTATATTAAAATTTGGGGGTTTTGTAAAAAAACAAGCAAAAAAAAAAAAACACTGAAGAAACTGAAGGAAATGCAAAAAGTGTTGCAACTGTCCCCACTCTCCTCTGGATTTGTAAAAAGCAACTCCTAACATACTGTAAACCTCATTTCCCCCTAATTTCTTATTTTCGCCTTCAATCTGGAGGAGTTTATTTTGTGTGAGAGTTCATGTATTTCCCGTCAATCTAGTGTAACTACGGCGCCCCTAAGCGGACATAATAATAAAATAATAATGCAAGAAATGAGAACTGCCAAAAAAAAAGGATTTGCGATTTTAAAGCGTTTCCCAGTACAAACTAATAAATATATATAGTTTGAAAATACCCCCCCCCCCCCCTTCATTCTCGCCAGCATTTTGCTTTAAATGCTGTCATTTGACGTCCACACACACACACACACACACACACACACTGAGCTAAACCGAAAGTACTTTATTGACCATGCAGCAACTTCCCTTATATACAATGACCGACTGTGCAGAATGAGCAATAGCCTATTGTTGACCTGTTACGTCTTTATAACGGCAATCATTTGCAAACTAAGATCACATGATGAGTAAAGCAAGAGGAAGCTGTTGTTGAGTAAATCAGGAACTCTCACTTCATATCCCAAAAATGGAGAGACCGATCGTCAGGTAAGATTTTAGATCTTCTTTATTATTAATACAGTGTTTTTGCTATATAATGCGCATAAACTGACTAAATTAACC
The DNA here is from genome assembly GCF_052040795.2 of Danio rerio. Lineage (NCBI taxonomy): Eukaryota > Metazoa > Chordata > Actinopteri > Cypriniformes > Danionidae > Danio > Danio rerio. The sequence continues at coordinate 9,049,366 of NC_141028.1, forward strand.
CTTCTCTGTAGTGACTATGGGGCGCATTACGGCGCCATTAACCAGGTTTATGGATTACCACCAGCAGCAGGTAGGAGTTTGCTGTGAATTTCGCAGTTTGGCAGATTTTAACACTTCATTGTTGTCCTCTATTTTCTCTTTTCAAAAGAGCCGCATATACATTTAAGACATTTTGTTGTACTGTATACCGAGTAGTAGGCTTAATATGTAAATGATTTGTTATTGTACTTTGTCCTAAAAGTATGCACTATTTTGAGAAGAAAAACAGATTTTCTGCAGTGATTTCTGATTGTAATTCATTTTAACTTGTGAATTAGAAAAATATTAGATTCAGTTTATTCAGAATGTTTGTTTTTTACTTAGGCCTATGCTGTATGCCTAATAGATTTTTATAATATATAGACATTTCCAAGATATTTAATTGTACCCTAACTAAGTTACACAGTAGGTATTGAAAGGACTATTATAATGAATTGTCCAGGACTGCTATCGGTCATACACTCTCAGAAATTAAGGTACAGAAGCTGTCATTGGGGCAGTACCTTTTCAAAAAAGTACATATTTGTACCCAGAGAGTCCACAGTGGTCCCTCAAAGATGCATTATAGTGGCCAGATGTACTTAAAAAGTACCTTTGAGATACCATTATGGACCCTTCAGGAACAAATATGTACTTTTTGAAAAGGTACTGCCCCAGTGACAGCTCCTGTACCTTTATTTTTGAGAGTGTATAAGAGATTGCTTTTTTACTCACGTTCACATTCTGCTTCCATATATATGCATACATACTCACCGGCCACATTATTAGGTACACCTTACTAGTATGCTCAATTGGTACTAATGGGCCCAAAGTTTGCCAAGAAAATATCCCCCACACCATTACACCACCACCACCAGCCTGAACTGTTGATACAAGGCAGGATGGATCCATGCTTTCATGTTGTTGATGCCAAATTCTTACCCTACCATCCGAATATTGCTACAGAAATCGAGACTTATCAAATCAGGCAACGTTTTTTTAATCTTCTATTGTCTAATTTTAGTGAGCCTTTGTGAATTGTAGCCTCAGTTCCCTGTTCTTGGCTAACCACCGTGCCATATTCAAAGTCTCTTAAACCACCTTTCTTCCCCATTGTGATGCTCGGTTTGAACTGCAGCAGATCGTCTTGACCATGTCTACATGCCTAAAATCACGGTGTTTCTGCCACGTGATTGGCTGATTAGAAATTTGGGTAACGAGCAGTTGGACAGGTGTACCTAATAAAGTGGCCAGTGAGCGTACAGAATGTACAGAAAAATTAAACATTTGATAAAAAGAAAAAAGTTCAGAAGATGCAAATATCCTCGATTTCCCCTTTTCGCTAAAATCTAAAGTGCACTTTTAAAATATTATGCATAAAATTTACCCAGCTATTACATCTTAAGATTAGTTTTATTTGGATTCAGATACTTGCTAAAATAGTTCAAATGCATGTTTTATATGTAATTAGGTTCATCCATAGTTAAATTTTCCATAAATTACTTGTGTCTTTATAAAATCTGCAGTATATTTTGAGAATGAAAGTGCAGACTTTGTTAGTAACTAAATACTTTACATGAAAAGATTTTATTAACAGATCAAAAGTTTTGAAAACAGTATCCCAGAGTAATGTCTTTAATAACGATCTACTGTAGTCCCATAAACTGAGGCCTTAAAATCATGAGATTTATAAAGCAAGGGATTAATTTGATTAAATCTGTATTAACTTGTTTACCCCGCTTCTATTAGACTCTCAGAAATAAAGGTACGCGAGTTGTCACTAGTCGTAGTACCTTTTCGAAAGATACATTTTTGTACTTAAAGGGTCCTTATTAAAACCTTGAGGGTACATATTAGTACCTAAAAAGTACAAAAGTGTACCTCTTGAAAAGTTTAGGTACTAATATACACCTTTGAGATACCAATATATGCCCTTTAAGTACAAATATGTACTAATTTGAAAAGGTGCTACCCCGGTGGCATCTCGCATACCTTTATTTCTGAGAGTGTAGGCATATGATAGCACCACAACAGTGACATCTTTGTACCTTATATTTCTGTCATGGCTCAGTGGTTAGCACTGTTGCCAAACAGCAAGAAGGTCTCTGGTTTGAGTCCTGGCTGGGTCAGTTGGCATTTCTGTGCGGAGTTTGCATGTTCTCTTCTTGTTAGTGTGGGTTTCCTCTGGGTGCTCTGGTTTCCTCCACAGTCCACAGACATGCGCTTTAAGTGAATTGAATAAACTAAATTGGCCATAATGTGTGTGTGTATGGACTGGCATCCACTGTGTAAAACATGTGCCAGGGCTCAACAATAGGGTATATGCCGAGCTAGTGCTGTTCCCATGCTGATACACTTCCGGTGACCTGTTATTGTGAACTTTTTCTCATTTTATACGGTTCCTTATACAGCATCGATGTTATAATGTCATTAAAATACATTCAGTTAAATAAACTTTAGCATTTATTTAGTTGCTCAAGCGTAAAACGAGACAAAAAGACGTTTACTCGCACGCGCCCGTCTGAATCGGCAGGCTAACGCAGAAGCTCCATTGAATATACTGGGGTAAAATAAATGCTCATATTATAAAGATATGGCAGGGGAAATGTAATTTAATGCAGTGCTTCTTGTACAATCTGAGACCCACTTTAAATCGGATATCACTGAGCTAGTGGAGATCACTGATTTGTAAAGAAAACAGACCTTAAACGCACCGGATTTTGCATTGGCATTCAATTCGCCGGAAGCACTTAACCCAGGTTAATGGCAAATTAAAAGTCCTATTAGCATGCTTCGGCATATACCCCATAAGTACTGCCCGGTGGCCCGGGGCCAGTGTAAAAGACACTTGGGACACGTTGAGCACGTTTTTTTATTTTTTTTGTAACGTGGTAACAACCAGTACAGCGAAAAGATGGCAACATGGCGGCAAAATTAAACAATAAGGCTAAAAGAAAACGTCTGTTTCTAAAGTCTTAGAGGCAGACAATTACATGGGAACAAAATTAAGCAACTGAAAAAAAAATAATAATAACAGTGGTCAGTTTGGCAAGCCATTTTTATAAAAATGATTTAGAATTGCATTAAAACACCAGCACATTTTTCATACAGCTCTTTCATTTGCATAAAATCTTGAATTTTGCTCATTATACATTTATTAACATATTTAAAATGTTTAAATTCTAGATTCACAGGCATAATTTTGCCATTATTTAAAATATGTGGCTAAGAAATAGCTATTAATTTTTTTTTTTTGTTTTTTTTGGTGGGGCCAGTGAAAATTTTGGCAGGGCAAGTAAAAATCTCAACCAATGGCCCGATCGGACCCGTATAAAAAATCCTTAGAGTTGAACCCTGTATGCTGTATAGGTTGGCGGTTCCTTCTGCTGTGGCGACCCCTGATGAATAAAGGGACTAAGCTGAAGTAAAATTAATGAATAAATTCATTTAATTAGAAGTTGTATAGAAAGGTTTTTAGGTAGGTGCAATCATGGCACACACTCCTAACCAGCAGGTGGCGGTAATGCACCTAAAAGTTGAATACAAACCACCAATAAAACTCATGGGGAAAAAGAAGAAGAAGAGAGCGCTGTTTGAAATTTTGCACGGCGGGGTACTCAAAAACGACAACATCTTGTACATCTGATCTGACATTCCGTGGACATGCCTCGCCATACATCGGCACACAAGCGAAAGCCATCGACGCCCAGACGCAGATCTCCCCCTGCATCACTACCACCGCCGGCAGGGTCAAGAACCCGCCGCCACAGCGGACCATCCGGATCATCCCCGCGCAAGAAACACAAATTTCGCCCTGGCACCCGAGCACTCATGGAGATACGCAAGTATCAGAAGTCGACCGGTTTTCTGCTGCGCAAGGCTCCGTTTTCACGACTGGTGCGGGAGGTGTGTCAGACGTTCAGCCGAGAGCACATGATGTGGCAAGGATATGCTTTAATGGCTCTACAGGAGGCTGCAGAGGCGTTCATGGTTCGTCTGTTTTCTGATGCCAACCTCTGTGCCATTCACGCCAAGAGAGTGACGTTGTTCCCACGTGACATACAACTCGCCCGGAGGATCAGAGGCGTTGAACACATGTAAAACTGCATGTCAGGATTTAATCAATTCCCTTCAGTCTTGCTGATGTAAGGACGCATTATATATTATATATTTTTTCTATTATTACAGGCCTCAAATAAAAATGTTTAGATAGTTGGATATGTTCAGCCTAATAAACCAGATGTTTGTATGAAATTAAAGTGTGCTGGGACACTTTTAACATTTTTTTTCTAGTATTGTAATATAAAACATTTTATTCTGTGTGGTAAAACTGCAAACATTGTGTTCCTTTTCTGTTTTTTAGTAATAAACCGATTTGTTGTAAATAATAATAAAGTCTAGATGGGATACAGCTGCGGATACTCGCGTCATTACTGTGACGCTACAATAACAAATTACGTCACTGTTAGGGTTATGCTTTTAAAAAAATACAATTTGATGGCTAATTTAATAAAAACCAGGTGTAATTACTGTTTTACATTAATGTGAGTGTTGGGGGTAAACGTTAATAAGGTACAATCGATGTGTGATTTAATAATTCAATAATTCTCGTTAACTTCCGACCGCAGCTGTATCCCTTCCAGCAATCCCCGCGAAAAACTTCTCACGTGTGTTGTTGCTGCTGCAATGGCGACTCGAGGCAAGTCAGCTCGCAAGCGAAAGGCGGATTCAGACGAAAAAGAAAAGCTTGACGATGCCAAGAAAGAAAAGCTTGAGGTTAAGGATGAAGAAACAGGACTGAGGGTGGTCATCGAGCATTGTAAGAGCTGACGGGTTTACGGGCGCAACGCGGACGTCGTGCGGGAAGCTCTTGCAGATTCGCACCCTGAACTCAAAGTGATGATAAACCCGCACAAACCCCGGAGAAACAGCTTTGAAATCACGCTGATGGACGGAGAAAGAGCGGATGTTTTGTGGTCCGGCATTAAAAAGGGTCCTCCACGCAAACTCAAGTTCCCTGAGCCTGCTGAAGTGGTGACCGCCCTGAAACAAGCGCTGGAGAAAGAGTAAAGACTGTCTGCTTTCTGTGCTCCTGGACACTGGATGCATTTATGATGTGAATGGACTAATGGGAAAATCTCCCCGTCTGTTTACTGATGACCGACTCTGCTGTTCTGGACTGGAATGCTGACTTTGCCTCGTTTCCTCTGTTAACCATTGTTCAGTTCTGCTGTCACATGATTAGTGTTAATTTGCCTTTATATGTCTTGTGTCTAGTGTTTGTGTCATTCACCTTTTAACTGTTTGAATGGCAAAAATAAAGCAACTATTTCTTGACAAAAGGCTGACTTTGACTTCTGTTAAGCTGCTAAACTGTTACTGCTCATTTCTGATTTCACATGACTAGTGTTACATTGCATTTATACATGTTTGGGGGGGGATAAAATCAGTGCATGCATTAATTACAGAGAACAGGGTAGCGGTAATGAAATGATGAAGTCACAGTGAACTCATGCATATTTTGAGTTGGTTTTGAGGATATTTAACTATATGGTCACATGCTTTAGAGTAGATTGATAGGCAACATAATGGTCTTTAAAGGGAAAAACCTCTCAATTTTAAGATGCATGCTAATTATTTAATGTATTTTTTCATACTTGGATGATTAAACCATAAGTCATTGTTAAGTTTTTATTTTCAGAATATATAATTTCTCATGTTATTTTTTCTATCTCCTTTTTTTTGGTTTTATTTTATTCCACCAGGTGGCGGTAAAACTATGGAATCCAAATTTAAAAGCCACATTTTGAAGTCAGAATTATTAGCTCTGTTTATTTTTTCTTCCAATTTCTGTTTAATGGAGATCAGATTTATTTAACACTTTTCTGAACATAATAGTTTAGTAACTCATTTCTAATAACTGATTTATTTTCTCTTTGTCATGATGACAGTAAATAATATTTGACTAGATATTTTTCAAGACACTTCTATACAGCTTAAAGTGACATTTAAAGGCTTAACTAGGTTAATTAGGTTAACTAGGCAGGTTAGGGCAATTAGGCAAGATATTTTATAACAATGGTTTGTTCTGTAGACTATAAAAAAAAGCTTAAAGGGGCTAATAATATTGAACTTAATATGGTTTTTAAAAACTGCTTTCATTTTAGCCGAAATAAAACAAATAGGACTTTCTCTAGAAGAAAAATATTATCAGACATACTATGAAAATTGCTCTGTTAAACATCATTTAGGAAATATTTAAAGGAGGTTTAATAATTCTGATTTCAATATATATAATGCAAGAGAGAATCTGATAATGACAAATGTCTCATTTTACCAGTAGAATAAAAATGGTCTAATGTTGTCAATGACAGATTACAAACATATATCTTAAACATAATATAAACATAGAGCTACGCATCAATGAATTTGCTCTTCAGTGTTTGAACTCTCAGTAATGATTAAATCACACTGAACTGAGCTAAACTGAACTAAACTGAACTTAAACACTAAAAACTGAACTACACTGATCCAGTTACTATGACCATTTATGTGAAGCTGCTTTGACACAATCTACATTGTAAAAGCGCTATACAAATAAAGCTGAATTGAATTGAATAATAATTCAATATCAGAATAATGAATAATTGTATGATGTCGTCACTTTACTGTGCAATTATGACCAGGACAAATTTAAAGTCTGTTCAAGTCCACCATTCCAAGTCATACAAGCTACATACAAAATGTAGCATTTAAACCAACAGTAGAGCTACACATAATATTACTACTGCTTTACCATATGTTTGAGAAATAACAATAATAATAGCCCACTCATATTAACCTTTATTTTACATCAATAGAGTCGAGAGGAAACCGTGATCTTGATTTTAAACAAAAAAATTGCGATTCTCATTTTAGCCAGAATCGTGCATTAATTGATTCTCAACTTTGAATGTCTGTCATAATATTTTATGACACCATTACCCTAAAAATATGATCTTTTTTTGATATTACAACCTATAAATATGTTGTTAAGATACTAAAACATGCAAAGGTCTGGGCCCTGCTTTTTATTTAAGCTATTTCACGGCACAGATGAACACAGTATGCTGTTTTGAAAGGTATATAAGTAAAAGTATAAGTAAATATGAAAATCATATTTATAAGTAAATATGAAGTAAATTTATGTTATTGCTACCAGAAAGTTCTGTTTATTTTAGCAGGAAATGGCTAGGCAAAAGATGCATGCATATTTAAAATCACAGCGAAAAGTAACAGACATGCATGCAGTCATTTTGAGCAATATTAAAGGTAGAAATGCTCAGTTCTTTACTGTTTTGTAATAAAACAAAACAAAACAATGTTAGATAGAAATACAAAGATATTTAGAAAATGTCAGGGTGTTATATGTCAGTTTTATTTCAAAGTTACTAAATTACAAAAATTAAAAACTCTCTGACTGCCTCTGTGGTTCTAGTGTTATAGCCACATCCCTCCACTTGGACCTTGCAGATGAGCGATTGATCCGCTGATGCATCAGCTGACCATGTTTCTAAATGCTCCTTTAAAAAGCTTGAAACTGTGTCAGTGATGTCATCAGCACACAAGCAGCCAATAGTGTTCAGCTATTTCAGACGACCCCTGCCTCAGAGTTTCATGGGCTGTGGTTTGGTAGCTTGACTGAGCTGTTAGGAAATGAGATGTTGTCAGATCATGTGGTGTGTGACCCCCCTCTTATAGATCATATACGTTGGTGTCACGTATTGTGAACACCACAGTGATTAAAAAACACAAAATCAAGTCATGTAAAGTAAACGGCACAGCCATCTGCTGATGTTTAAAGTCATGTAGTGTGCACTAGGCTTAAGTGAATATAGCAAACAAAAGACAAGTATAAGCAGTTAAAAAGACAATAACTAATTATATATTATCAAATAAGCACATTCAAATAAAACACACACTCTTCTCCCGCTAATATCCTCATGTGCAGCAATAAAAAGCAAAGGAAATGACTATCAGGCGATCGGTTTTTCCTGTGGCAGATCCAGCCCAGCCCCCTACTCTTCTCACAGAATTAATGGCGTTACTCAGTTTACATCTGCACACAATACAGAGTAACCCGTCCCCTCCTCCATTCAGCTCCAACCAATAGCTGCAGTGCTTAGATGTAAGCTACACATTCCTAGCAGACTCCCTCATTCCGGATACATTAAAGGCACGCAATCTTTAGCAAGAGGAAAGCACTGAATTCAGGAGTCTGCACACTATAATCACTTCTTCACAAGCTAAAAGTAAGTCTGTATATATTGCTATCATAACAACATACAGCCGAAGTCAAAATGATTTGACAATGTAATAGTATTTGCAGGTGCTGAGATTTTTCAACATCATTTTTAATAAATTATTTCTTTTGCCATGAAGAAAGCACATATTTGTCAACTCAATTTGCAAGATAATAACCTGTAAAACCCAACAGTCAGCTTTATCAAATGAAATGAGTGTAGATAACTCAAAATATACTGAAAGATAATTCTACTCATTTGAAAAGAGTTTTGAACTCAGTGTTGAAGGTAATGAGTACCTCATTACTTCAACTCAAATGGAGTAAGTTCACAGTACTCGTATAGATTAGTTTTTAACTCAAATGGTTTGTAGCAATCAGTTTCCTCAAACGGTTTGAGTTAACTTAACTTAGTGGGTCTTACAGTAGTCAGTTGGTTTCAGTTCTTTTCATTTATTGGGTTTTACGCCCCATTCACACGGGGCTTCAGCGTCAACGCTTGACAGAGGGCGTGTCTGAAGTTGGGGCTGACGCGTTCGTCATAGCAGCGTCAGCCAATGAAATTAGTCCGCAATCGGCTACTGTCTGAGCTGGTGTATTTGCATACAGCAATCTGATTGGCTGACGCTTTCTGCGGCGCTTGAAAAGTTGAGAAAGTCCCAACTTCTGCAGCGAGCAATGCCTCTGAAGTGGCGCCAACGGATCCACAATGCAGTTCAGCAATGCCTGACGGCACCCATTCAAAGTGAATGGGAAGCATTAAAGCTGATGCCCCATGAGAATGAGGCGTTACTGTGCTCAAATTGCTTCGTTTACTCAAATGGATTATGTTCAAAGTACTTAATAGGATTAGTTTTTGAATGGTTTGTAGCAATCTGTTGCCTCAAATGGTTAGAGTTGCTTTAACTTACTGGGTTTTACAGTACTCGGTTGGTTTGAGTTCTCTTCATTTATTGCGTTTTACTGTCCTCAAATTGCTTCCTTTACTCAAATGGATTAAGTTCACAGTACTCATTAGGATTAGTTTTGAAACTTAAATGGTTTGTAGCAATCGGTTTCCTCAAAAGGTTTGAGTAGTCTTAAATTATTGGGTTTTACAGTACTCTACTTGTTTAAATTCTCTTCATTTATTAGGTTTTACTGTGCTCAAATTGCTTAATTTAATCAAATGGAGTAAGTTCACAGTACTCATATAGATTAGTTTTGGAACTTAAATGGTTTGTAGCAATCGGTTGCCTCAAACGGTTTGAGTAGTCTTAACTTACTGGGTTTTACAGTACTCCACTTGTTGAAATTCTCTTCATTTATTGCGTTTTACTGTGCTCAAATTGCTTAATTTACACAAATGGAGTAAGTTCACAGTACGCATTAGAATTTGTTTTAGAACTTAAATGGTTTGCTGCAATCGGTTTCCTCAAATGGTTTGAGTTACCTTAAGTTTTGGGGTTTTATTCCAGCCAGAATAAAACAAATAAGACTTTCTCCATAGGAACAAATATTATAGGAAAATCTGAGAATGTCCTTTCTCTCTTAAATCTCACTTATTTTTGAAAAATAATACAAATTCACAGAAGGGCAACTTGTATATTATTTTGACTGCTGTACTGTAACTGTATAGCTCCTTTGGCAAAGCAGCTGAAGACTAATAATAGCTGGTTATTTATAATCCTTTTAATGAAGCTGTATTTCAAAACATGCCAGTGACTGACTGACTAACAAAAAATAAATCCAGCCTAAAATTAAATATACATTTAGAAAGATGTGCAATGGATATACTCCACACAAAAAAGTGTGTAAATATATGGTGACTTTTATGTAACAGAAGTTTATCAATGGCTGCAAATCTAAGTATAAAGCCACAGTAAAAATCTTCCCTAACTGCTTTGTGTGTCATTCAGCCATGTCGGCCTCGCCTGCTGCAAACACTTTTGGAGCCTCTGCACCTCCTGCAAACATGTTCGACACAGTGCCTGGATATGAAGGAACGCTGGCCGGCGGAGGCGGTAAGAAGAATGCTAGTTATTTCATAAAAGAAGGGAATGGACATGTTATAGCTTGAGTTTGATCTATGACTGATGTTCAAAGCACAAAAGCTTATGAATGGATTACTATTAGTTGTCACAGATGTGTTTTCTTTGGAAAGGCGGGTATCTTCCTCCTCCAATGCCATCCGTGCCGATGCCTGTGCCTGAACAAGCCCCCCACCCACCAGATTGGCAGTAAGCGCATTCATTTCTGGAGAATTAAATGAAGAAGAAAAAATGCATGCAACGAATCCCAATGTACAATCATATGTGACCATGAGCCACAAAACCAGTCATAAGTGTCATTTTGTTTGGAAATTGAGATGTATGCATTATCTGAAAGCTGATAAATAAGTTTCTATTGATGTATACTATATTAAAGTGGTGTAACAGCTCACAAATCTCACGGTTCGGATTTACGTTATGGTCTTTTAGTCTCGGATCGGACCATTTTTCGATTCAAGGGGAGAAGACAAATGTAATTTGCTTTCCATTTATTACAAAAACAGCACTGCAAGACACTTTTGGCTTCAACAAACAGAACTTAGAACCTGTAATTTAATTAAAAATAAAATGAAGAAATAATTAGCTGAATTAAAAATAATAGTAAAATATTCAGTACTGTAAAAAAATTTCTGTTGCTGATACGGCTAAATGTAGAAATCTAACATTACAATTTGTACAACCCATATATATTTAGTCATTTTCAATAAATCATTCTGTTTTTCACTCATAAATCTTCACGTTTCATTGCTGGAGGCATCATTTTTGAAGAATTATTCAGTGGCATATTTTTAATGGCTGGTTGTCGCCACCTCTTGGCTAAATAATGTCATTGCTGCCTACAACTTTCATTTTTGAGCATCAAGTAAAACAATCTACTTATCACAATATTTGGACAAGAAATAAGACACAATTTTTTTTTAGATCCTCCTAATCAACTATGACCCAGGCTCAACATTGCATATCTTGCGATGTGATTATTGTAGATGCACACATTGCGATATCGATGCTGAAACAATATATTGTGCAGCCCTATTATGATGAGATTATAATAATATGAGATGAGATAGCTCTAATTTAGTTTTTATTTTATCTTCCCTTTTTACTTCATTTGCTTACTTTTAAAGTTGGAGAATTTGCTCCCCCGACAGTATCGAATGTCGATATTTTTCAAGGGATCTTAACGTAGTTGAAAATTCAAGTATCGTGAGAAAATATCTTCATAGAAAATGATCTGCCTAATGTTCAGATGATTTTTGCAATAGAAGAATCTATGATTTTGACCCATACAATGCATTTTGGGTCATTGCCAATGATAATATTGCATCATAAGACTGGTTTGTGCTCCAGGGTCACATATTGATTAATTTCTCAAAGTCTGGATGTTTGCCTAGTTTAATGAGTAACCAGAGACAGTATTGTTGGGCAAGTGTGATTTATTATTCACTATTGTTAAGACTGTGACTTAATGAAATAAACACAATTAAATATTACAATTGAATATTACTTAGTTTGTTTAATATATTCATTTAGTAAAAACAATAATAAAAAGTCATCATTTTAATGTAATATATTTAAATGAATACTTTTAATATTTAATATACTAATATGTAAAAATATGTACCTTTTTTCATTGCATATCTCCAAAATTATGCAGCTATAGTGCAAACTACTCTAGAGTTTTATAGTTTTTAGTTTTCATTATGCAAATAAATGATTTAATTAAAAAATAATAATGCAATAATAAATTTTTTATGTTAGCACAATAATAATAAGTATAGACCATTTCAATTCAATTTGCAATTCAATCATAACTTAACGTTAAAACAGCTATCATAACATTATTTTATCAATATGTGGCTCTTTTTGGATTCTCAGAAGCTAGAGATTAAAAATGTAAAACAGGAAATATGTTGAGATTGTTTTTGTTTACATCCCACAAAATAGTTTATAATTAATTTTTTCAACAGCAATATCATTAATCATTCAATACAATAGCTTTTATAATATAAGCTATATAATAATAGCTAATATAATATAGGTTTGGGGTCAGTTTTTTATTATTAATTTTATTTAGTAATTTAAAAAAAATATTCTGTTTTTTTAAGGCAGCATTTATTAAATGTAAAGAAATAATTGTTAAATACTTATTATTATATATTTAATTAATACTTATTGTATGTAGTTTCAAATAAAATGATAACTCCAGTCATTATTGCTTTAATTACTATTATGATTAATAAGACTAATATTATATATATATATATATATATATATATATATATATATATATATATATATATATATATATATATATGTATATATGTATATATATATTATTGTTGTAGTTGTTATTATTATTATTATTTATTATTATTATTATTATTATTATTATTGTTATTATTATTTTATAAATAATAATATTTAATATATTAAAGTGATTTCTGACAGATCATGTGACTCTGAAGACTTGAGTAATGAAGCTGAAAATTTATCTTTAAAATCACTGGAATAAATTATTAAGTTAAATTTTAAACTACTTTTGAGCGCTTATTTTAGAGTGCAATGACATTTTACAATTTTACAATGTGTTCTGTATTTTTGCTTAAATAAATGCAGCCTTGGTTAGCAGGAGAAGCTTTTTTAAAAACATTTATAAATCCTACTGACCCCAAACAGTAGCGTATATATTTTTATATATTATATAATATTTATATATTGTTTAACAAAAATACTTTGATATATTATTTACACATTTTTGGGAAGATTCAACTTCAAAAACAGTTCAAAAGCTTCATCAAACACATGTGCTGATTCACCCTGTTCATTCATTACGGTGCACTACGACCTGCATTAGGTGTGTCAGGTGTGTTAGCTTAGTAACTAAAAAAGTGTTACTGAATGGTCTTTCAGTAGCAAGACTGACAAATGCTGTAAAACACACCTTATTGTTCAAGCGCAGAGGTCACTGTGTATTGATCTTTTTTGTCTTCTTGTTATCAGTATACCTTCCATCTCAGAGGAAAGAGCACGTGAAGCTTTCGCAACATACGTCTCTAGCAATTGCTGCTATAGTTCTGGCCCCGTCACAGATGGAGTTATAACTAATATGCAGTCTTTTAACACCTACAGAGTAAGAACCACACCAGATCATCTTGATTATGAGCATCTTTTGTTTTGATTCTGCCATTTTTATACATACAGTGCTCAGCGTAAATGAGTACTATGGAGCTAATAATATGCCAAAACAATCTGAATTTCAATTGGAATTAATGACAATTGTAATTTAATAAATCTAAATTTTTATGCCATTAAAAACTGTTTTGAATGAGAAATTCCTAAATTTTAATTACATTTTTTTACTTCAAAATTGAACATCTGAAATTTAAGACAACTGAGTTTTAAAAGGCGGATTTTTTATAGACGTATTTTCAAACTTCAGATCTTTTGTTTTAAATAGACTGCAGATTTCCAGTTTTAAGTTTTCAAAGAAAAAAAAAATCAGAACATCAAATTTAATATTCTAAAATTAAAAACCATAAATTAAGATCGTGAAATTCAGATTTAACAGAAAGTAGGTCAGAGGTGATCAATAGGGAAGAGTAGACGATCACTGAAAAGTCAAACTGAGAATCATTTACCTTGATTCATAATTATGAATGAATTACAGGGTGCAAATTACGGGGGTGGCGGGTTTGGGGGGGTCTAGAAATAGGTAAAAATAGGTGTTTTTTATCTACATATACAGTAGCCTAATGTAAAATTAAACTCATAGTGGGGAAACAAATACATTGTTGCTTCATGATCGCTGGCTTGAAGTTGAAAGCTATAAACACATTTATTTAACCAGCCTCAAATTTCTGAGTGTCCTAAAAAACATTTTTAAGGGCATATAAAAATTCAGATTTATTAAATTACAATTGTCAATAATTCAAATGAACACAATTCAAATTCAGATTATTTTGGCATATTATTAGCTCCATACTGTGAAAGGTAAAACCTGCCAATTTTAAATAAATCAAATAAACATTGTAAATTAAAATGAAAACCAGGATTACCAATTTCATTTTAAAACACTGTTCACAAAATAGCTGCCAAAATTAAAAAGAAATGAAATTATTTAATTTAAAATTGTCATTTTTACTGTGACAACACATCGTCCCGCGAGGCAGTGGTGCAGTAGGTAGTGCTGTCGCCTCACAGCAAGAAGGTCGCTGGGTCGCTGGTTCGAACCTCGGCTCAGTTGGCGTTTCTGTGCGGAGTTTGCATGTTCTCCCTGCCTTCGCGTGGGTTTCCTCCGGGTGCTCCGGTTTCCCCCACAATCTAAAGACATGCGGTACAGGTGAATTGGGTAGGCTAAATTGTTCGTAGTGTGTGGATGAATATATGTGTGGATGTTTCCCAGAGATGGGTTGCGGCTGGAAGGGCATCCGCTGCGTAAAAACTTGCTAGATATGTTGGCGGTTCATTCCGCTGTGGCGACCCCAGATGAATAAAGGGACTAAGCCGACAAGTAAATGAATGAATGAACACATCGTCCCTGTCAAATCGATAAATACAATGAAGTTGCCGATTTAACATTTCATTTTCACTGCATTTCCGCATCAAGACTGCCAATATTAACATAAAAGTCAAACTGAAAAATAAAATGCAAACACAATTTTTACAAAGCGTGTTATTAATGTTCATGCTATAATAGTGACACAATCCAAATTAAAATGTATATTCAAGTTTTTCCTTTCACAAGGCACGCTGTCCCTCCATCCAAACATGCTTCTGCCATCGGCCTCTGAAAACACTCGACGTCACTCGAATACGCCCCTCCCACTGATTAGCATACATGCTGAAGTTGAAAATGAAATTGAAAATGAAAACTGAAATAAAAGTGTCAATAAAAACTTGAATGTACATTTTAATTTGGATTGATTTAACAATGAAATGTTACATCTTTTTCCCAGTAATGGGTTGCAGCTGGAAGGGTATCCCCTGCATAAAAACATGCTGGATAAGTTGGCGGTTCATTCCGCTGTGGCGACCCCGGATTAATAAGGGGACTAAGCCGAAAAGAAAATGAATGAATGAATGTTAAATTGGCAACTTCATTGTATTTATCGATTTAACAGAGACTATGTGTTGTCACAATGAAAATAAAAATTAAATAATTTCATTTCATTTTCAATTTTGGCAGCTATTTTGCGAGCAGTGTTTTATAATGAAATTGTTACTCTGGATTTCATTTTAATTTAAAATGTTTATTTGATTTTTTTTTAAATTGGCAGGATTTATCTTCCATGGTATACAGTTATATTTAATAAAATAACACTTTAGTCACTGAACATCTTCAAAAATAGAGAGATGATTAAATTCATGCAAAATATTACAAAGAAAATTAGCAATTGATAAATTCCCACAAGATGTCATATATTTTTTTATTTCTTTTAATTTTTCCTCTATTTTTTAATAGTATTTTATTATTTTCCCCCTAAATTTTTCCAGATTTTGCTCTGTACTGAGTAATGTATTAAAATATGAATTAAAAATATCTGAGGGTTATACTCCTATATGAGCAAAACTGCTGAGTATTGTAATCCTATATGCTGAGCACTGTACATTATGGTAATGTTGATATAATTTGAGTGTTAACCCGAGCTCTGTCTACTTATTCATTTCTGTTGTCAGTATCGTTTGGAGACGTTTACTGAGTCCAGATCTACTGAATGGAGTCAGGAACCATACTCAGGTATGCAAACACAGATTTGTTTATGCATCAAGTATGTTAGCCATATCGATCCTTCTCTTGCTTCATTTTACATTTCACACCTTAAAAATGGATACAAGTCTGATCCCACGTTCCTGCAGGATATGATATACCCCTACGCCCATGCCTTCCCCTTGCTGAAAATATTCTGTCAGCTTTATCTTTAATTAAAGAATTAATAAACGATTACAGCTCAGAATGATGTATTGTGTAGACATGTAATAATACAGGATAAAGTACATGTGTTTTTTCACATAATAAACCCCTTCAGACTGTAAAAGATGCTGGGTTCTACACAATTACTTAATTAGGTTTAATATTGATTAAGTTAACTTACACGTTTTTACAAATTTAAGTGGATTAAACATAAAACAATTAAGTTGTCCCCCCAAAAAAACACAAAATGGTGTTGTTTCAACTCATTTAAAATAAGTAGTTTGAACAAGCAGCAATTTACATTCTTAAATGTTTCATTTGAGATCATGAAAGTAGCACATTACCAAACATCATGAAGGTAATAAATCAGATGCTTGTTTGTAGTAAAAATCCAAGCAAAAGAGAATTGGGCTTTCACCTACCCCTTCACGTGAACATGCGAACTGAGCGGTAGAGGGAAGTGGAAGATCATGCAAAAAAATTCTGTTAAATCAAAAAGAAGATATTTTAAGAACAATGCTAATGGTAGCCATTTTTAATCGAAATCGTTCAAAATTTATGCTCAATTTCAATTATCGAATCAAAAAATAGAATCGTCGATGCTGCCACGCCCCCATGTCAGCTTGGCTTGCCAAGCGGGGAAAAAACATGCTTGTTGAAGTGCTTGTTAAACTGCAGAAGCAGGAGACCCGTCGAGAGAACTTAAACCCTCTCCTCTTTCAATGAAGTCGCCGGTGTTTAAGCATTTTGGATTTCCAGTGAGTTATGTTGACAACGTTCATGTTGTTGACAAAAAAAACACAGTTTTGCAAGCTCTGCTATGTACGTATTACGTACGGTTCGTCCGATAGACAACACCGGCATCACGATCCTCCGCCCGCCCCCGTTGCAAATCCGCTCGCGAAAAGTACACACTCAGGCCCTGTTTACACTGTCTTTGTTTTTAAATGGCATTTTAGAACGACAACGATTTGACATCCACAGTGGCGTGTAGCATTTCTGAGCAGCCCTCCTTCCTCTCTACCTCTGAAAATGCACATCACGTGACCACACAGACACAGACGCACACACAGCCATGCGCTCGAGACAGCAGGTCCAGGCAGTCAGAGGACTGCTTCAATCTTTCACTCACTTGTACTTTGTCATTTTAGCGAACACCTCAGATACTGTTGGCTGGTTCCTGTTGGTTGTGCCTCTTTTTTACCGACGCCATTATAACGACACAGATCACTGCCTATTCACGAGTCCCGCAGAAATGTGTGTATCTTGTGTGTATCTTGCCTTTATTCATTTACTGTATGATTTGTTTATGGGTAAAACAAAGACCATGCAGGTCAGGTAGTTTAAACGGTAGGCTACGAATAATGAATTGGTCATTAATGAATTAATTATTCATAACCGAAAATCGAATCAAATCGTGCCTTTAGAATCAAAAATGTAATCGAATCGAGGATTTGGAGGATCGTGACACCCTTAATTGACACCCATGACTACATGACATCCAAATAATAAACAGTGTTTTATTCTTTATTCTGCCTGGTGGTATTTCAGGACAGCCTGTGGATGCTGGAGTTCAGCCGGCTCCAGGACCGTGGCAGATCGCTGCTCAACCTCCACCCTTCTTTCAAGACCAAAAGCAGGCCATTAAAGTGCCTTTCACTTCATCAATTAAGGTAATAACAACATGCTAAAATATGCTGTGTAATAATTATTATTATTTAGATGATATTATATAATATAAAGTAATTTTGTAAGAGGCGACGCGGTGGCACAGTAGGTAGTGCTATTGCCTTACAGCAAGAAGGATGCTGGTTTGAGCCTCAGCTGGGCTCAGTTGGCGTTTTTGTGAGGAGTTTGCATGTTTTCCTTGCATTCGCATGGGTTTCCTCCGGATGCTCCGGTTTCCCCCACAAGTCCAAAGACATACAGTACAGGTGAATTGGGTAGGCTAAATTGTCCGTAGTTTATGAGTGTGTATGGACGTTTCCCAGGTATGGGTTGCAGCTGGAAGGGCATTGACTGCATAAAACATATGCTGTATAAGTTGGCCGTTCATTCCTCTGTGGCGACCCCAGATTAATAAAGGAACTAAGCTGAAAAGAAAATGAATGAAGGAATTGTGTAAGATAAAAAAAATGACTGTATAGCTTCAGTTATACCAGTTTCAAAATGCATAAGCCAATAAAATAACCACATTTTATTGACAGTTAACTTTTTAATAACCTACACTCTAAACCAGGGGTTTTCAAAGTGTGAGGCGCGCCTCCCCTGGGGGGCGCCAGAGCATGTCAGGGGAGGCGCCGGAAAAATATTATATAATAAAAATATAATTATTAAGTTCAATTATTATATGTATTTTTATTATATTTAAACGTTTTAATTAAACAAAGCTAAAAAAAAAATACGTCAAAAATAAGAAAGCCTTTTTTACCCAGAAGGCCATAGCTGTGAATTCGCTTCTGTGTTGCAAGCCTGCCAATACAGGTATATGCCTGCTAATACAATGGATCGGTTTCTGAGACCCCCCGATTCAAAGCCTTCAAGTTCAGGGCTTAAACCCAAAAGACGGCGATATGATGATCAGTATTTGAGTTTAGGATTTACGTGGACAGGACCAGCTGATGAACCACGACCTTTATGTTTGTCAAGATATTTTGGCTAATGACAGCATGAGACCCGCTAAACTTTGGCGACACACCAAACCAAGCATGATGAGGTAGCAGAAAAACCTCCAGAATTTTGTGTGTGTGCGCGTGTGTGCGTGCGTGTTTGGGAGGAGGGGGGCACCAATGGATAAGTTGTGTCAAAAGGGAGGCCCACTGTCTTAGACTTTGAAAACCCCTGCTCTAAACAGTAGCCTATACTACATAGAAATGCTTCTTTTAAAAGCACCTCCTTCCCATGTTGCTGTCAAATAAATCGGATGTCATGCCAACTTGCTATTGTAAACAGAAGCATGCAATGCCTGACCACCTCTAAAGAGCTTAGAATCACCAAGAGGCCACACTCAATAGAACATTCCATTGCAAAAGCAGTGCCTAGTGACTCCTCCATTCTGAAGTGAAAGCGATCGGATGTCCATTGGATCTTTTTTTTTTTCATACTTGTCTTTTTTTATATGTCTTATATAAATAAACTTGCCTTGCCTTGCCTTTTTGCTGTCGGGATGGCAAGCAGCTGCTTTGTTTTTTTATTTATTCATTTAAAAAGCACATTAAAGCTGAAATACAACCTGAAAGATGGCAATACAACACTTAGGGCGTACTCACATTATGTACAGTTGCCTTGAACCGGGCCAAAACATGCTTGTCCCTCTCCCACCTCCCCCAATGGCCAGCACTCACATTACATTCGGGCCTGAGCACGCTTATGTCATCGATGATGCGCTGTTTTGAAAGCACTTTTGCTCAGCACAGTGGAGATTTCTTAAGTTATATTTTTTAAGTCGTTTGATATTCAGTGACTTTACAGTGATATTCAGTGACTTTTTTTTCAGTGAAATATTCCACCGAACAGATCAGCCACTTTTGACGCTCATAAACAATCAAAGTCCTCGTGCTGCAGGAATGAGGAGGTTTGCTGAAGGTGCAGCTGTCGTGCAGTGAGGGGTTTGCATCTTTAATAAACTACGACAGTTTGCGTTCATTGAACAGTAAGAATGATTAATAAATCCATATAAAACAGTCCTGTAATTCACGACTCGCTTTCAGTTTTGGGCTCAGGTGTGTTTTTCACTCACACACAAGCGTATCGTGGAAAGCCCAAGTGAACCACAAATTGGCCAACCTCTTCCAACCGGGCCAGGGCCGGCCAAGTGAACCATGCCTGAGCCCGATTCAGAGCACTCACACTTCTCAAACGATCTGGAAAACAGGCCTGGCCACAGTTCGGATAGCATAGTGTGAGTACGCCCTTACAGTCACAAGACTGTAATAAAAATAGTAGTAGTTTATTTAGTAAATAGTTTAATAGTTAATTTACAGACTTATTGTTTAATATGTTTTGACCATACTTGTTTTCTTGAAACTGTCACGTTTAGATGAAATTACTTTAAATTACTTTAATTTAGTAGTTTACGCACTGACATAGCCTAATACTTATCAATACTGACATGTTAAATAAAGTTAGCTTGACTCTCAAAATGGGATGTTGATAACAGATTAGCAGTACTTTTTGCTGGAGTATTATTTTATTTTATATTTTTATTATTTTATCAGAGCGGTCCGAACTGTAGTTCTGCCGAGTGACTAAAAAGTGATCAGCATGATGGTAAAAAACTGTACATTTATAGTCAAACCATTCTTCTGCAATCTTATACCAAAAACGGAAATAAGGGCAGTATTAATAGCTTAAAATGTGGGAGAGCGTTGATATTATGTGATTGTATTGTATTGC